>NC_141540.1:131440000-131740000 GCF_021556685.1 Rattus norvegicus
CATTCATGGGACCTGCACAGGTTCAAGCCAGAGGAGGCCTGATCACTGAGAGAGGGAAGTAGACACTAGCTCTTATCCCTAATCAAGAAAATATCTGCAATCCACTGGTAAAGGAAAAATTGATTTTCTCCAATAGTCTCCCTGGATATGTAAATCTCTCTCCAGATTAAGTCCTATGGACAAGAATAGCTGGCCAACACAAAAGAAACTCAATGGAAAGCTTGTAGACTTTTTGAACGTTTTTGTTTGTTTGTTTGCTTTTGTTTTGTTTACTGGTCTTTTGCTTGTATTTGGATTCCATTTTCTGGGTTTTGTTACTGTTGCTGTTGTTTGTTTGATTTGGGTGTGTTTCTTGGATTTTGTTTTTGTTTTTGTTTTGTTTTGTTTTTTTTTTTTTTTGTTTTTTTTTTTTGGTTCTTTTTTTCGGAGCTGGGGACCGAACCCAGGGCCTTGCGCTTCCTAGGTAAGCACTCTACCACTGAGCTAAATCCCCAGCCCCTTGTTTTTGTTTTTTAAAGAGTATAGAATTAAATTTTGGTAGATGAAGAGGTAGGGAGGATCTTAGAGTAGTTGGGGGAAGGGAAAAGCATGCTCTGAATATATGAAAAAAAGGGTTGCAATTAAAAATTTTAAAAGGTGAAAAACAAAGTCCACCTACTTATTAGCATCTTTGTAATTTTCAGAAGCAGTAAAGGCCTGAATATTATTTCTGGACTCTAAATTGATTTACTTTCTTGAAACGAATTCTAATTTCAAAATGGTTACTTGAAAGTTAACTCCACTCGCCAATGTGTCTTTCCCATAAAAGTCTGTTTGGGAACACTAAGAGTTGAATGATTAGTTATTCAACTATTCAAACTATGAACTGATAAGTTCAGCATTAGTCATTCTAAAGAACATACAGGATTTATTGATTTTTCTCTTATGACAAGCCAGTAGAAAGCAGCTTAGCTCTGTGCAATGGGAAACAGAACTTGTCGCTCTGTAGAAGGGCAGGATCAATTAGTTCATGTGACGAATTCCTTGTCCTTTCCTCTTTCCCCACTGATGCTGCCTAGGAACACTTTCTCAGCTCTCTCAGCCCACTCAACTTCCTCTCCCCTGAGGCTTCTCTCAGGATATTCTGTTGTGGAGAATCTGAGTGGGTGTACAATGGGGACAACTGTACCTTCAGTGAACATTTAATTTAAATTAAAGAAACTTGCAAGGGGTGACATTTCCCAGTATCCAACGACAGACTGATAAATTCTTGGCTTCTTCTGGGCTGCCAAATTCTTGTACTTTTACCGTCAAGGTGTGTGGGAATCTCAGAGATTGATCCTAAATCTCTTCCTCATCTTTTTGGACTTGATGTTGATGGTACATTGATATCTACAATACTTAGTGTTTGCATTGTGGGGAGTGACCTGGGCTTGTGCATATCTACACCCCACATATGCATAAGAGCACAGTTATGTATACACACCGGAAGGACAAGCAAAAAAATATGAGCAAAAGCATGCAGCATGTCGTCATATTTACTGAGCAGCACTAGTCCTTCCACTGGTACAGTATGTTCTAAATCTCTGACTTAGTTCTCCATGATCCTGGGTCATGTTCAACATCACCATAAGATTTGCAAGTAAAAATTTTAACTCATTCACGTTCAAGTCATTTGTAGGACTTTATTTTTAAAAAGCCATTTTCTCAGTTATCCTAGATTCCCCCTTATCCCTGCTAGTCATTTCCCTTTCTGTATTAGTATGTGTTCTCCTTATTAAAAAAAAATCTATGATAAAAGTGACTTACAGGTGACTTATTTCAGCTCGAAGTTCCAAGGAATATAGTCCATCACGGTAGAGAATTTATGACAATGGGGACATGAGGAAGTCTCACTGTCTCAACAATCTGAAGCAGAGAGAGATGAAAAATTGTTTGGGGGGGTCACTTTCTTATTTGTAATCAGTCTGGAATCCCAGCCCACACAATGGTAACATCCACATTTATCTTGTCTCCTTAGTTAACCTAATCTAGACAATCCCTCACAAACGTACACTGAGATTTGTTTCTATGATGACTCTAAATCCCATCAAATTGACCAGGCAGATTAAACCATCACAACTGCACTCCTTGTTAATCTGAAACTCAAACACATCACTTTTAAACCACAGCTCTACCATCCCCTGTGCCCTCTAAGTTCACGGTCACCTCAAGAGACAAAATTCATCCAACTTCATAAGTCCTGGTTGTCTTAAACAATTCCCAGACTATTTAAAAGCAAAGGTCCAAGTCTCAACAAATCTCAAGGCAATCGTTTTTACTGAGAGCGCCTATTTAAAAACTGTTGCATAATTTCTTTTTTTCATAATTTTTTATTTTTTATTAGATATATTTCTTTATTTACATTTCAAATGTTATTCCCTTTCCTGATTTCCTGTCCATAAGTCCCCCTCCCCTCCCCTGTCTACTCCCCTTACCAGCCCCCCTCCGACATTCCCCTGCACTGGGGGTCCAACCACAGCAGGACCAAGGACTTCCCCTTCCACTGGTGCCCAAACAAGGCTATTCTCTGCTACATTTGCAGTTGGAGCCCTGGGTCAGTCCATGTATAGTCTTTGGGTAGTGGTTTAGTCCCTGGAAGCTCTGGTTGGTTGGTGTTGTTGTTCTTATGGGGTTGCAAGCCCCTTCCGCTCTTTCAATCCTTCCTCTAAAGGATAAATATTCCCATTCTAAAAGAGAGAAAGGGGGCATAACAAGGGATGGTCTAACCATTATAAGACCCACATCTAGTGGAAGAGCACAACTGAGTCCTGCATTGTGCACTGGAAACTCATGGCATCTTTACCACTGCTGAAGTCCTGTTGCCTGCAGAACACAACACTGCTTTGGGGGACTGGCATTACCCATTGCCTACAGTGTTCCTTACCAAACATCTGTTGTGGTTTGATTACAACATGGCCCCCACAGGGGGACTCATGTGCTGTACAGTTGGTTCTTAACTATTGGTGCAGTTTGGGAAGGCTACGGACTCTTCAGGAAAACAAGTGTTACTATAGGAAGTATGTCACTAAGAACAAACTGTGAGATTTCATAACCCATCCTCACTTCTTGTTCTGTTTCCTGAATGCATATGAAGTGTAATTAGCCAGAGTCCTGCATCTGTTTCAATGGCTTCCTTGCAATGATGGACTCTATCCTTCTGAAACTGTAAGCCAAAATAAACCCCTTTCTCTCTTAGGTTGTTTTTTTTTTTTCAGGGTGCTTTATTATAGCAACAAAAAATGCCAGTGTGCGTTTTAAATAATTTACATCTCCAACATACTGGCTTCTCCACTGAAACCTAACCTTCACTTTCTCAGCTTCGTGCAGTGGCCTTTGGAGGCCTATTGTCAAAGCTCTGATACTATCACATATTGCCTTACTTCATGATCTCTCTCAAGCCTTGGTACAAGACTTCATGACCCACATTATCCTGCATCCTTTACTTAGACAAAATGGATAACATGTGGGTAATATTGTCAAGTTCTGCTGCTATCTGAGGATGGAGTTTTGTCCCTAGAGACCAAAAGTGCACTTGGCCCTTCTGTTGACTCTGGGTGATTATTTTGAGCAGAGAATCTTACCAGGGGCATTCTTCATTTTGAATGACTCCTTTAGAGTGAATGAATAAATTTGCATGACATGACAGAGCATAATGGGTAATATTTTTGCCTCAGGCACCTTTCTAGTTGTCCCGGTGCAGAGGGTCATGCCTGCCTTTAATGGTGCCAAACTCTTTAACAAGGAAAGAGGCTTTTCTCATCCTCCATATCTGCATCTATGTCTATGTTATATATATATATATATATATATATATATATATATATATATATATATATATATATATGTATATATGATATCTACAGTATATCCTAGGGCCCTAGGACATAGTCTGTGGTGATGGCATGATTGTTTGTGGTAAGCTCTTAGCCCTTCACCATCATTTACAAGAAAGCGCTGGAGACTAAAATCATGA
Organism: Rattus norvegicus; assembly: GCF_021556685.1. NCBI lineage: Eukaryota > Metazoa > Chordata > Mammalia > Rodentia > Muridae > Rattus > Rattus norvegicus. The sequence goes on from NC_141540.1 coordinate 131,443,995, forward strand.
TGCACTTGATGTTGAAAATCCATTCACAGTTGGGTTTTCTCTTGTACATAATTAACACCCCAAGAAGGCTTTCTTTTGGCAAATGCATACTTCTCTTGAGGAAAAAGTGGACAGATAGGATGGTAATGTAAATGGAAAGATGATGACGGTGCAGTGAACACGCCAGTGTGCGTTTTAAATAATTTACACTGATATCCTCAGAATTGTGAGCTGGAACAAAAATAGCACCATTTCTAAAACAAAAGCTAAAACAAGGTTGAAAATTATAAGCATTGATTTATACATATGACTTATGAGATTCATCCATCTTTTAGATACCACAAAAGCAGTCATCTAAGGATAAATAGAGCCCATTCCCAGCAGCACAGTTGTTTTAATTGGCATTAATTTCCCCATAGCTTCAGGATCATTCATATTTCTCTATTTAAAAAATACAATGATATTGCTTCCTTTATTTGTCCACGGGAGAAAGTCTTAAGGGGCCTAAGTTTACTTGCAAATAAGGACAACCATTCCATAATCTATGTGTAAAATGTGTTTGGGGACATAGCCTCCGCTCCTCCATTTGTTCATTAAATAGCTGGGGCTGTCCCTGAACACAGACAATACTATTCTGCCATGAGCTATGCTTACATTTTCTATGCATTAGAGACAATCATTGCTTTTTACAATATGTTTGAAAAAATTAGTCCCATGCTTTTGTGCACGATTAGGCTTGACAACAATAATACAAAAAGGGCCTTGCTTTATTGATCTTCATTCTTGTTAAATATTGTTAATATACAGTAAAATTACCTTAATTATATAAAGGTAACAAGCCAAGCCAAGTTATCCTTATAGCCTTGTTTTGAAAGTAGATACTATGTGGAGAATTTATCTTGATTCTAAGTGACGCTAATAATTTGTAAAAGTTAGAGACTGGTTTAAACAGCCTCTTATATTTAATTATTATTAAAATAGTATATCTTCGTGATGCTGCCATGTCATGAAGTCTTGATCCCAAAAAGGAAGTGTTTTTATATGTCCCTTTAAAAATTTCAATCTTAAAATATCTCCTAGGGCCATGTTACAGGGCACAATGTTCTCTTAACAGGGAGAATGAGAAACTTTTATTAATAATTTCATATATATGTACATATATAATGTTTTTAGTACTCCTTCTATACCCTCTTGTAGCCCCATGCTTAACAACCCTGCTCCTTTCTCCTCTACAAAATAGAATACTTGATGCCTCTTCACTTGGGCATCAAAACCAGAGTACAGTTTTGAAAAAACTTTTGTCTCCTGAGTAATGCACCATTTCGAGAAACACCAAAAGACCAGAGGCCTCAGATGGTGTCTCCTACACTATGTTTCCACCAGACCACACAATGCTTGCCACACAGGAGATCAAGAGAGATACCCATCCATAGATAGAGCTTAGGTCTACCATGCTGAGAGGACCAGGAGTCACAAACTGTGAGTGTTGTGAAGTATCCCCCCCCCCCATCATATTTATCGGGCCTTTGAGGTCATGGGTCAAGCACAAATGTGAGACTGGGAGCAATCTGGATTCTAATAAAAGCTTCATTAAAATCTTCCAAACAGCTAGCGGCCTTTGAAATTTAAAAGATAATTGCATTTCTGTAATTATTTTACATCGCGTGAAACAACCAGCCGCTCTGACTGCAAGTGCCATGTTGCTGTCAAGGCAACGTTGGAGAAAGTCATAAAAGAACGGGAAGCTGGAGTGCCCAGGGCTTGAAGAGATAATTTAACAGCGAGGACAACTGCGGAGACTCAGTGCCAAATTCCAGGCAACTACGCAGACTCTATAGAGATCCCGTGTATTTTTTCTTTTTTTTCATAAACTTCAAAATTGTTTCAGATATAGTTTTATAGAGGGGTTTCAAAGATGTCAAGGATAGTACAAAGCTTCGGTGGAGGCAGCCTGGGGCTTCTGCTGGTAACGAATAGCATCGCTTCCTCATACTGCAGTCATCATAACTAATGATGCACCTTTGACGCATGCTTTATTCTCTGGTTTTCTAATACTTTCCTCAACCTAGAGTTTTAGGCTTCTGCGAGTACTCTCACAGAGGGCGGAGTGTTGTGAACACCACATAAACCCGAGCGCGTGAGCAGCACACGCCTTCCCTGATGTTAACCCTGACTTCCTGTCAGAGGGGGAGTCTTGTGTTCCTCCTCTCCCATAGCTGCTCTGTTATCCCCCTTCTTCTCCTTCAGTACTCGCTGGAAGAAAGTCACCACGCACTTTCACAGTCTAAGATGGAAAGTTCTTGATCTAGAATCTTCTATGGAAGTTGTAGCACATTTGCCACGCACTAAATTAACGCATCGCTCAGTTAAATTCATGTGCAACTGACACGAGGATAATTTGTTTTCCTCAGAGATAAATTCTAATGTGTAGCGTCTCCTGTTTTAGCCACTGAAAGCTCTTTACTTGACTCCTGTGTCCTTATTCTCTTCTCCCATCCTATTTTTTGTAAAAAAAAAAAAAAATGGTACTACATCATGACACAATTGTGCATACATATTGCCTTAGCTCTAAAAGCAGCTGCTATTCCTAGAATCTCTGATGACGTATTCTTTGGAGCTGGTCTATCCCTCTGTAGTTCAAATTGGCCTTGAACTCATGAGGCTCGCACCTCAATTTTCCAAGTGCCAGGATCGGAGACACGTGCCTCCTGTTCCTTTCCCTGAAGAATGTTGTTGGGAATAAGAATCAAGAGCTGAGCACAACAGAGGCACCGACTTTTTGAGGTTGCGATCCATCCCAGCAAAAAAAAAAAAAAAAAAAATGGGGTGGGGCTATAATGCTCAAACCATGTGGTAAACCTCTGTGACTCTGTATGATGGGTCTGAAGTATCTTCCAAAGAGACCACACTGTGTTTCATGTCAGAGTGCAGAGAATATTTAACACGAATTCTAGAAATCACCAAATCCTTACCTCCGGTTAACTGACAAACTATACATGCAGTTAACTGACAGAAAACAATCATACACTGCACATTTGTGGCCACCATGTGTCTAGTACACAGTAACCACCAGGAGTTAACCTTAAGAACCTCACGCTTCTGTGACTGCCAAGACACCAGCCCTGCCTCTCCCCTCAACAGTTCCTCCAGATCCTTGGGACTTTATTTCATTTGTTTCCACGTTAGGTCGTGGTCCATCGATTTAATCATTCTATTTTCCCTCTCAATTTCTCTGCCTTCTCTGTATTTCCCTGCTGAAATCCCCACCTCTCTGGAATCCTACTCTTCTAGTTGTAGTAGGGCCCCTGCACCCAAACAGCTGACCCTGCATGCACCTAAACCAAGCTAATACCACTTGAAGTGGACCCTGGGCACTAAGCAGTAACCACACATAGCTCTCTTATCTACATCCCCGCCAGCTCCTGTACACCTCTCTGTCCAACATCCAACATAGCTTCACCTGTCTTTGTTCTCATTAGTAACTTTTCTCACTTCTTCTTTTACTAAAAAGGAAAAGCCATTAAATAGGAGGATCCATGCATCTCCTGCCAAATCCACAATTCAGTTTCTGTCTTGCGTACACAGACATGTTCTTTCCTTCTCTTTATTTTCTGAACGTGAGCAACTTCATTAGCGTCATCACAGGGTTTAGAAGAGAGAAAGAAAGAAACGGAGTCTGCTCAGGTCACCCGTCGCTCTCTGGCTAACCACGAGATCATGCTAAGACAGTATTTCTTCTCTGAAATCTAGATGCTGTTAATGAGTATCTTATTGGAGCATACTGAGAGTCAAATGGAATTGGGTTTTGCAAAAATTGCTTTTGTGAGCTCTGAAACGAAGAACTGCCATAACAATTAAGACATTAAACAACTCCTTCAATCCTCAGAGAAAACAATTGCAATCTATGGTTAGTGTTTTTCAAATGACCTTGCTGTCAAAGATTTTTTTTTTTAACTAGAAAAAGAAACTTCAGTATCTGAGCCCATACCACTCCTCTGTAGTAGTAAAGAGTGTTTTATTATACCATGTACTGTTGGAAACATGGTGGGGACTTCAAACACTGAGATCTCCGGATGTTCCGATATATGCTAATATAGAAATACTGTCTACTAGGTGTGCTGTGTATTAAGTGCTTTGGGAAGGAGGACCATATCTTATCATATGTAAACATGTGTCTACAGCACACATACACACCTTTAAGGTCTTGTAAGAATAACTTAAGATGTTTAGATCCCAGATGAAATGGAGTAATTGGTGGCAAGAAAAGGCAGCGTTTGAAGACCAAGACTTCATCCTGCCAGTTTAGAAGAGCATATAAACTGGAGACAATTGCGTTTGCTTTGTGAATGTTTAATTAGCTAAATGCCTGTAAAACGAAAGGATCATCAGAAAGTCCTCCCAGAAGTCTTTCTTCTGTGTTTTTAGAATTTTCTTCCCATTTGTCTTATCTCAGCATTTTTCCCTTCCTGGTCTTAACGTTTGTCAGAGAACACACTGGCCTTGTCTTTCTATTTTCTCCGCCACAAAGTCTAGCGAAGGTCCCAGCCTTTCATCTGGAAATTTAATCTCTGTTTATTGTAGCCCTGAAGCTTTAAAAATATTGCAAGTTGTTACTTTTGAAATATGATCTATTGTGGGTTTCTCAGAGAGGCGGCACTCAAGGAATATTCAATTTTACTGTTCAGAATTTAATATAGAAAAGTTTGCCTTTTAAGTCAACAGCTTTTAAACCTGTAATTATATTGTATTCTGGTTTTAGATCCATTTTTCTCATCTACAGAAGTAATATTTGACTTTGCAGCGAAACTATCATAATAGTTCCACACGCCAGAACATCGTTTCCGCGGCAGCCGTTTTTTTTTTAATCATGGTATTTTGAGCATGGGAGAGAAGGAATTTTTAAACAAATGGCAATCACGCACAGAAGTGTACAATGTAATGATTTTGAGAATGTCAATACCCCTGAAGAGCTTCTATTTTTAAGATCCTTTGGCACGCAGTTTGCTAGCTTGCTTCAGAAAAATGAAGGCTTGCACCTCAAGACACACTCAAGGCTTGAAATGTGGGCAAGGCTGTGTGGTTCAGAGAGGCACAGTGTTTAAGGTTAGCACCAGAACCTTCATTTACTAACCATGAAGCTCTAAATTCCCATCACCTGAGTTTCTAATATGGGCTTGTCCTAGGACCTCTGGGCTCCTCTGAATTACCTAGAATCCTGAAAATGTGCAATAAAAGCACATAAAAATAAAACAAACTAATCTGATAAAGTAGAGTTTCATCATCTCACCACGAGTCTCACTTCTGTCTTTGTTTCTCAATTTGTGAGGAGGAGGAAAGAGAGGGCTCTCTCCAGATGCCCGTTCAACGTTGTGATTCATGGGGATGGCTGCGGCCTCACTGCACACAGCCCAAACACAAGCCTTCTTCTTGCCCGGACTCTAATTTGCAGATCTCGGGCTTTGCATCTGGACCTAGAAATGGATCCCTTCAAGTGCTGAGAGGTTTCCTACCAGAGGATCCTGAGATAATGTCCTAGAAAGGAATGTAAACTGAGATAACAACACGGGAAGAACATGGGTTATCATGAAAATCCAGGCGATGGGGACTTTTTGGCTTTCATGTGCCTCCTCCTATCCTTGTAATAATAAAGAGGACATGCTGTGTCGTTGGTTCTGTAATGGTTACTTCAGTGGGGATGATAAACAACATGGTGGTAAGGAGATATATTGACATATTCAGTAATGTTTACTTGGTCTTATGTGTTTAGTTTTTTTTGTTTTGTTTTGTTTTGTTTTTCTTTTGCTTCAGGGTACTTTTGAATAAATTCTCAGAGAAAATTCAATATCTTTGGAAAATACAGTCTGACTTGGCAAAGAGTTTGTTAGAATACTGTCACAGGTGAGAAGGTAAGAGATGGAGGAAAGGACATTTCATTTAGTAAGCTGAAGCTGGCAATGCGCTTCACCAAGATTTATCAAAGGTTAATGTGCCAAAATGCACATCCTGCTTTGTCCACTATGTAAAGAGAATGGGTTAGCACTAACTGAACCAGATGTTAACAAGATGGCAGAAGGAACCCCAGAGCCAGTTTTCTCAGAAGCAACAATGTTGCAGGATACATTGTGAACCCCTGCCCCCACGAGTGAGGTTTTATTATTTACTGGAAAATCCTGTTTCTAGTCATGGTGTGGTTCGGCCTTAGCACTCACCTTTAATGGCTCTGACTGGAATGCAGAGACACCCTTCGTACACACCCTTAAATCCAAAACAATGAGGGAAAAGTCAGTTTGTAGAAGGAAATACTCATGTTTGAAAATGATGTCTAATTGAACGGCAGACAAAGTGACAAATCAGAGAAAGATTTGACAGAATAGGATATGCCCAATTCTCATCAGGAGAGAGAGGTAAAAGAGGCTCCTTAAGAGAGAGCAGGTAGAGAGAAAAGGAGAGCGAAAGCTGTTTTACTGGGACACTGGTAAACAGAAAGGTTGCAGAGAGAAAACAGCTGGACACAGGACAAGACAGAACAAGTCAAAGAATGAGAAGGAGCCGGAAGACTAGAAGAGACTGGCAAAGTTAGCATGAGGACAGACAGCAATCCTGTAAGAAGCTAAGAGAAGCTGTCAGCTTGGAGAGGAGGTTGACCCAGAACATCTGGCCAGCCTGAACTCAGAAAGAACTAGAAAGGCTGAATGTATTCAGCAGTAAGTCTCTGGGGCTGAAAACACTCTAGGCCTAGATAAGATTGTACAGGCGCTGGACACTTCTAAGACTAGGCCTAGGTTAGCAGTACGTCTCAGAGATGACAGTTACATCCGGAGATTAAACAAACACTTCATCGCAACAACTAACAATGGTACGCGGGCTGTGTAATACTTTGATAAGTGCTCCAGAGTCAGCAGCAGATTTGTAGGACTCAACTAATACTAATCGAGAACACCTGCTCCAAAATAGACAAGAAGAATGGTTTCGCCTCCCTGCCACACAGGCATATCTGCCACACACGCATATCTGTGTGACTCCTCAGGACCCAGGGACACCACCTCAGCCCACATTTCTCCCTGGAGGCAAAGAGAAAGTGGAGCACATTTTCTGGGTGAGGAGAGAGGAAAACAGTGAACTAACAGCAATTTTCATATATCCTATCCTTGTAATAAGGAAGAGAATAATTTGACAGGTGGGTAAGCAAACAGAGGACTTGAACAACACTGGAGAGCCATAAATAAATAAATGATATCATATAAAGGATAAATGGCTCCATCAGACAAACACAGAACGCTTCCCCAAGCAGCAGCCGAGCTCATGTGCTTCTTGAGAGCCATGTAGACTCCTTAGCAGGGCAGGCCACTTGCTGAGTCAAAGCATAAACATTAGCAAGTGAAAAAGATTGAAATCATGTAGCATCTTAAATTAGTTTGCCCCTAGATTTTTTTTTTGTTTGACCCATTTCTGGTTTCATTCCATTGGATTTGGATAGGACAGTTGATATGGTTTCAATTTTTAAAAAAATTTTTTTTTACAGAAATAGCAAATTTAATACTTTGTTTTTGTGACCTAAAGCGGTTTATTCCTTCAGCTGTGATAGATGACGGATCAGAAACACATTTACATTCGGGATGTTTGTGTTTGTGTCATCTTGTAATGCCTACCTGAAGTACTGACGCCTCAGGTGTTCACAGCACAGGTGAGAAGGGAACATCCAGCTCTGTTGGGAGCGATGCCCTTGAAGCCCTCCATTGTTGACACTATTATTATGGTTAGAATTAAGTATGACTGGGTTCATGGAAAATCCCCAGCCAGCTGCAGAAGGCTAATACAAATCTGGTGGTCAAGATGAATAATAATATGATAAAAAAACATCCTGCTGACTAATAGATATGACAAACCTGTGACCTTTCTGACAACCTGTCAACATCAGCCTACTCCCTGACCACACGAATATTATGTCCTTGGCCTGCGTAAATGTTTCTTACTTCCCCCTTCCCTCTGTTACCCATGTTATGGTATAAATTCAGCCTTAGGCAAAAATAAAGTTGTCGCCTTGATCAGACTCTTGTCTTGGCGTCCTTCTTCGCGTCCCTTGTCCCCCATTCTCTTCCAGGTACCCCCGGACCCGTTGCTTACAAATGGCGCCCAGCATGATCCTTCGCTTACACAGCTCCATTCTTTTCAGTATAATGAGAGTTTTAGGACCAACGTATGATTTCTATGAGTTATGTTAAAGCCAATATTAGAATTCCCAATAGTAGAATCATTTCCTTTTAGCCCAAGTATGACTGGTATTGTGTATTCAGATAAACTAAACCAAATATACAAATTTACTGTTTTCAAATATGAGGATTTAAATAATATTAAAATGGAGAAGAACATTAGTTAGAGGTATAAAATCATAACAGCAACCATAAGTAATTACTGTGTTGATATAAATATCTAATTTCCTCTTGCTCCAGACCTCTAGTAACAATTACAGCTACCTGCAAAGGACTACTTTGTCAATATCATGACTCTAAGGATCTAAACTAACTTTTTAAGGTGTTTTTCATTAATGTCATCAAGTTCATGTCTTTGTTTAAATAATTAGCATCTTACTCTGCCTCAAATTCATAGTGATTAAGTATTACTAAAAAACAATTAAAAAGAAGGAACGTTTCAGTGTGTAAGGATTATTTTAGAAATGAAATATAATCATCAAGTGGACCAAATCTTCTATAATCTGGTGCTAACGAGATTCTAGATTTTTGTGGAAGAGCAGGAGGAAGGATCAGAAGAGTCAGAGGGGTCAAGGACACCACAAGAAACCCTTAGAATCAACTAATCAGGGCCCATAGTGGCCCATGAGACTGAACTGCCAAGCAGGCAGCACGCATGGGATGGACCTAGGCCCTCTGCACATGGTGACAGATGTGCAGCTGGCTCTTCATGTGGGGCTCCTAAAGCAGAAGCAGAGGCTGTCTCTGACTACACTGCCTGTCTTTGGGTAGGTTTTCCTTAACTGGGCTGCTTTGTCTAGCCTCAATAGAGGAAGATGTGCCTAGTCATACTGCAACTTGATATACCAAGACTGGTTGACATCCATGGACGGCCTTCCATTTCCTGAGGAGAAGAGCAGGCGTGGTGAATGGGGAAGGTGAGGTGAGAGGGAAGGGCTGGGAGGAGAATGTCAAGTAAATAGTTTAATTAATTTTAAAAAGGGTGGTTTTGAAATAGGAACAATTCACAATATTCATGTAACTCAAAGATTTTATCAGCAGTATAAATCTATGTAAGGTTAGAGGAATAAATCAAGTAAAAATAAATGACCACATTTAAATACTGTTCACACTGTCTGTGAGAAATGTATTAAAATCCATCCATCAGTCATTGTGTTTATGCCTGGACAGTAACTGGGGATAGAGTTTGGTGTCACGAACACACTCTAATAGTGGAAAGCACACCCAATTCTACTACAACTTATCTGTCCTTCACACTGAAAACGCTTTTACTAAAGAGGAAAAGGGATGTTTGATAAAGATGTCCCACCGAGGGCTGAGCGTTCTAAAGTCTCTCACTCTCTGTACATGGTCCAGTTGTGGGTCTCTGTTTTAGCTCCCATCTACATCAAGAAGCTTCTTGGATGAGAGTTGAGTGAAGCACTGATCCGTGGGTATAACAATATATAATTAAGGGTCATTTTACAGCTATGTTCCTTCAGCAGAATAATAGTAGTATTTTCCCCCTAAGCCTGTGACTTATCTACTTGATGGTTCTTGGATACTAAAGCAGTGTCAGGTGTGGGTTCCAGCTCAAGGAGTGTGCCTTAAATTTAATCAAAGAGTGGTAATGTTTCTGCTGCTGTTGCACAAGTATATCTTGTAGACAGATCACTGTTATGAGTCACATGAATATAGATTATATCAGAATATCAGTTGGGTGATATTGATGATAACCATTTTTTTCTCTAATAGCATAAAGAATGCCTTCTAGAGCCATGAACTAGTCTGTAGGGAGGAAGCTTCTAGTGGGATACCAGCTCAAATTCTATATTTGATGGTAGAAGTATGGTCTTCAGCAATTGGGCCTTACCATCAAATTATGTAGAGGAGCCAATAGACTTAGCAATACAGGAAAATACTAGCCTCTGATGCTTTGGGGTATCCATGAGGCTTATTCAGCAACAACTCAACAAACTGTAACTCATTTCCATCACTGGAGGTTTAACAAGTTGATATACAATGTCCAGCTGTCACATCCATTTTTGAAAGTTATCGATCAATTATTATATCAATTATTCACTGGTGCAAAGATACAAAAGTGAGCTAAACTCATAGACCCACTTGGCTTCATGCTAGAGATGGAGATATGGTTCAACACATGCAAATTAATATATCAATCAAATAAATGGATTAAAAGAGAGAAATCACATGGTTACTGCAATAAATTCTGAAAAGCCTTTGACAAAATCCACCGCTCTTTCATGATTAAACCCCAAGGAAAGAAGAAATGGGAAGAACATATCTCAACATAATACGGGGTACATATACATAGGAAAACCCAATATCATTGATAAGTGGAGACAAATAGCATAATACTGGCTCAAAAAAGACATCTAGATCAACAGAATAAAGGACAGTCTTGAGCCTGACTCACTATGGGCACCTGCTTTTTCACAGAAACACTAAAAGTACAGATCAAAAAAAAAAAATGCAGCACCTTTAGGAAATAGAGCTGGGGGAGTACATCTGGAGAAGAATGAAGCTTTATCCTTATCTCTTTCCATACCCAAAACTCAGTGCCCAGTGGATCAAAAAAAATCTCAATGTAAAGTTAAAAACCCTGAAAGTGCTAGAACAGAAAGTAGAAAATAGGACACCATATATAATATACCTAGGTAAGGGCTTCATAAATTAGACTCTGTTTACTCGGGAAACGACTAGCAATTGATAAATGAATGGGACTTCCTGAAATTTAAAACTTCTGTACAGCCAAGAAAACAATCAATCCAGGGAATAAGCAGTCGACCGAACTGGAGAAAATCTTTACAACCTGCAAATCTGACAGAAAGTTCATATCTGTAACACACAGAGCACTCAAAAAAAAAAAAAAAAAAAAAAAAAGGAAAGAAAAGAGAAAGAAAGAAAAGAAAATGTCAAGAAAACAACAACCTATTTGAGAAAATGGCTACAAACTTTAAAAAAAACTTTAAAAAAGAATATCAATAGCTAATAAATACTTTTAAAGTTTTAAACCTTATTAGCCGCTAGAGAAATGGAAATTAAAATTACATTGAGATCCCATGGCACCACACTCAAAATGGTGATCAAGAAATCAAATGACAAAAGATGCTGAAAGAGAAAACCTGACTTACTGCTGAAGCAAATGCAAACTGGTGAAGCCACTTTGAAAATCACCATGAAGATTCTTTTAAAAGTGATCAAGCAGAGTGATGCAGCTATTCCTTTCCTGGGCACATACTCAAAAGACTTTGTACTCTATAACCAAAATACTGTCTTATCTGGGCTTCCTGGAACTCTATTCATAATAGCTAGAATATGGAATCCATCTAGGTGTCCATCAGCCAATGAATAGATCATGAAAATGTGGTATACATATACAGTTGAATTTTATTTAGCCGAAAAAGAAAATTTAAACTCTTAAACTTTCAGGTTATAAAAAAAAAGGGGAGGGAGGGGGGAGGGGGGAGGGGAATGTTTGCCCGGAAACCGGGAAAGGGAATAACACTCGAAATGTATATAAGAAATACTCAAGTTAATAAAAAAAAAAAAAAAAGACCTTCAAAATATTATACTGGGGCTGGAGAGATGGCTCAGAGGTTAAGAGCACCCGACTGCTCTTCCAGAGGTCCTGAGTTCAATTCCCAGCAACCACATGGTGGCTCACAACCATCTGTAATGAGATCTGATGCCCTCTTCTGGTGTATCTGAAGACAGCTACAGTGTAGTTATATAATAAATAAATAAATAAATAAATAAATAAATAAATAAATAAATAAATCTATCTTAAAAAAATGTTTAAAAAAAAGAAATGATTACTTTTAAAAACAAAAAAAAAATATTATACTGAATGGGGTAACCTCAGGACAGAAAAACAATCACCACTTGTTCTCTCTCATGTGTGTATCCTGCCTCCAGATTTCTAATTTTGTATATTCAATTTAGCTTCCTGTATAAGTCAGAAATCTAGAGAGACACCACTGGGAAGGGGGTGCCTTAATGAAGGGTGGATAGTAGGTTGTAAGCAGTGTTAAAACAGAGATAGAGAGTGTGGAGGATAGGAGCTTTTAAGTAGGGACAGAGTAGGAGAAATGGAGATGAAGGTGTTGGAGATTAAGGGGAATGAATGAAAAAGCTGAATAAAAACTTGCAATCTTGTAACCAAACTAAAATAAATACTGGAAGAGAGACAACATGCTTGCCTGGTAAAAATCTCTTCAAAAATGCCCTTCCTTAATTCTGTGGGTTATTAAATAAAAATCCCAGAGACAGGATAACTCCTTATGAGTTCTTGGTTAGGAAGCCCCCGAGGCTCACACAAATCCCAAGTCCCTGTCATTGTTCTGTGTTTCCTATAAGCACCATATACTATAACCCTATTGCTCGAGACCCTAGAATTCTTGGTTATATAAGAGAAATCAACCTGTAACTGTCATGGAAGCTTCCTTCCAACCAACTGGTTTTCAAACGATACTACAGAGAATCTTAGCAGGGAGCAGAGGGAGGCATCAGGGGGCATTACCAGTTGTAAATCCTACAAATTATGATACCGATGTGCCAAACAAAATATGCCATCTTATGCAGTAGTAGCACAGCAGTTGTGGGGGCACCAACATCTGCTTGGTGTTGCCCTCTTTCCAGGAGGCATTCCATATTTGCTACTGTAAATCCATTAAAAAAAAATCCATAGCTTTATGAAGTCTGTGAGCCCTGGAGAAAGGCCATAGACTCAATCCACTTAAAACTAAGAGATTTATTAATTAGCTGCTAGCATGACAACAGCCTTAAAGCCACACCTTAGGCATGTCATGAAGGAGGAGTATAGGGAATGTTTCTGGTTTTTGTTTGTTTGTTTGTTTTTAAGGCCAAAACCACAAGAAGATGTTCAATATCTATACACATAAGCAAAAACTGATCTGTTCTTCTAACTTATGTGGTTAAGGCAACTCAAAGCAATCTTCTGAGTATCTGCATAGACAAGACACAGAAGCTAAGAGGCAGTTAGTCAAATAACAAGTAGATAATCATGGCTGTTAGGTGGGGGATCACTCAGTTGGGGTTACTGGGAACTTAGGTTTCAAAGACTGAAGTAAGAGACAAATGGCAGATGGGTACCTAGATGGATGACTAGGATAAATGGAGTTTTAAAAGCCAACACAATAAGTTCTATACAGGGATGTAACTTTATTGTTTAGCTATATCAACATATGTTTGAACGACATCTAAAACAGAGGTTCTATACTCTGGATAAGTAAATGGCATTATTACATGGGCCACACAACAAAGCCATAAATCGTAAGTGTAGGAAAAAAAAAACAGTGGAAAGGATGTGAGGTTGATAGGGGTGGGAAAGAGAAGGAAGATGGTAAGCAGAGAGTAATCAGGACGCATTATAAATATTCATGACATGTGAAAATTGCCTTAACTACAAAATTTCGAAAGATTACCAACAGCCAAAGCAACTCATTGTACTAAATAATTATGTTGGGGATACCACCAACTCTAAGGCCAAGTCAGAATACATAGCCCGAGAAATAAAAACAGCACACCACTGGCATAAAACAGTCATATGGATCAATAGAAAAGAATCAAGGACACAGTCATGAACCTGCACAGCTGCAGCCATTGGACTTTTGACACAAAGGCCAATGAAGAATACACATGGGACAGAAGACAGTTTCTTCAACCAATGCTTCTGGGGACAACTAGAAATCCAATAGAGAACTCCATTATATCTCTTATTTGTCACTAAATCAACTCCAAATGGATTTAAGAACTTAGTGTACTAGGATATAAAACTCTGGAACTGATAGAAGAAAGTCAGAAAAATCATTTAAATGCATAGACACAGAGAAAGGGGAGTTCAGAAAATAAGGCCAACAATGAAAAAAAAAAATGGAGCCTCACAAAATTAAAATGCTTCCATACAGAAAAACAAAGAGACACATACAGAATGAAGAAAATCTTTCCCAGCCATGCATCTGAGAGTTTATAAACAGGGTGTAAAAAAAAAACTATAAAACCAAACAGTAAAAAACAAAATTTAATTAATTAATTAAACAAATTAGATTCAGTCACTAAATAGTGTTCTGATAAGAAGAAATAAGTGGCTAGCAAACACTTAAAGACTCTTCAACATTATTGGCCATCAGAGAAATGCAAATTAAAACCACTTGAAGATCCTGTTACATGCTAGTTAGAATGGAAATCATCAAGAAACAAATGGAATCTGTCAGAAGCTGTCTAGGAAAGGCTAAGGTGTGTAAGTGAATTTTTTGGAGATGGTGACCATTTTGAAAGTGACTGTTGAGCTCTGAGAATGTGAGGTCCTTAGAGTCTTCATCTAAGGATTGCTTCTTGCTGCCCATATGCCTTTCCTGTGACTCTTCCATAGCCTGATGATCCCTGGACATTAACCCGCCCTACTGGACAGATTTTCTGCAGATCAACAGGAAGGTGGACTCTCATGGAATGATTTCATAATTCCTGATAATGATTTTTATCAAATTCCTAAATTTATACAAGTAATTTCAAGCCCTCTATAGAATAAAAGCTGCAAATAGAACTCTGTAAACCTTCATGTGCCTAGGGCTAGTTGCACTAGGAAAAGAAAGCAGGATTGAAACAAATTTACAATCAAGGAAAACATTTCTTCTATGTTAGGAGTGAGGCCATTATCTGGTAACTAAAGTCATAAACTGGGAGTGAACAACTTATTGTAAGAGCAAGAAAATAAAATAAAATATTGACTACTTTGCCTATACACTATTTAAAAATAATGAGACACAAGACAGACAATTTCTCTCTTGACAAAACTGTGCTAACCTGAGATATAAAAATTATTGCTTTAAACTTATAGTGAGCTTATGGAGCTAGTAACAGATAACGAACGTTTAGTCAGGTACTAGTCTTAATGAAAAGACATGTAAAGAGTTCTGTTGTAATTCCTCATCAATTTATGACGTGCACTATATTGCCTTAAACTTACTGGGACCTTAGGGAATGTAACAATGTTTAAAAAAATCATCATATGATCAATTATCCTGTTGTAATGATTCTTTCTACCTGATGGTTGCATGGGGTAATTTTTAAAAGAAAGTATAAATATTGACAATAGAATAAAGGTTTGTTGGAGTGTTTCTTTTCTCTCAGCAATAAAGGCTGTTGGAGTTTCTTTTCTCTGCCTCATCTAGAAAGAAGAAGTGATTTTTCTGCATGTCTGAATTTTCTCTCTTCTCTTCCTTTCATTTTTTCCTCTTTTCTTGTCTCTGTGGTTCACAAAGAGTTACAAACTCCAAAGCCTTTCTCCTGGTTACTAGAGGACCTTGAGCCAGAGAGAAAAGAGCCCTATCCTTATTGCCAGATACCAGATGTGTTGATTATAGAATATCAAAGAGTTAATTAAAGAGAAAATTTACCAAAGTGAGCTACCTTAGGCTCTGCAATCACAACTTTTGCCCCCACAATCCATTGCCACCCATTGCTGCCTGCCCCAGTCTAGGCTGGATGCAGGACTGGCCACCAACAGGCAACACATTTGGGAACAGAGAACCTGTACTTGTACACACTGGGGGTTGAGAGCAAATTGCTTCAATTTCTCTGGAAATCCATGTGGAGGCTTCTTTACAATATAAAGGTAGAACTATTGCAGTATTGTGATTGCAGTCTTGTCTTCTACCACAGAGCTTCACACATGCTTATACGTGCTCTTTTCACAGCAGCAAGGTAATGGAACAAGCCTGGAATTCAGTCAACGTTTGAATGGATAATGAAACTGGTACATAGAGGTGGAATTCCATTCATCAGGAAAGGAAAATGGAAATTAAGAAATGTGCAGGAAAATAAATGGGGCTGGAAATGTTGTATCAAGTGAGTGACCCAGGCTCAGAAAGATAAGTAGGGCCTCAACCTCTCTCATGTGCAGAGTGGAGCTCCTAATTTTTACACAGTGCATTTACATGGATGTGAGTGTATGTCGAGTCAAGAGAGCACAGAGCCATATGACGAGGAAGCAGAAACAGCAGAACACTCTTGATTTGAAAATGAAAGGAGGAATTCTACAGGTAGACAGTTAAAAGAGAGGAAGGCAGACAAGAAGATAGAGGACAGAGGTGTGTGGGAAGGCAGCCAATACTAAGAATGTGCAAAAATATTCATAAGAGAAACTGATATTGTCTAAGCTCACCTAAAAGTATTGCTTCTCTTTCTTTCTTTAAAAGAGGAGAAAGGTTTGAACACTAGTACCCACATAAAGAAAAATATTCCCAGGGGTCATGGATCATTTAGTAAAAATCCTAGAGCCAAGCCAGCTACTTCTCTACAAGTCATTTGCTGGGTCTGGGGAGCTGAGGTTCAAAATAATGAAGACTATTTTCAGTGCTGTTGATACCACAAGAACTAGATGGTAAGACCCTGTGGTGGGAGACAACACATTCTCTTGTGGCAGCCATAGAGCAACCCAGCTGAAGCTTTGCTGGAAGCGTCTCCCACATTAGTTGGCCCTCACAGTGTTGGAAGTTGCTATGCAGGATGCAGGGGGAGATGGCTATCAATAGTCTTACTCCCTGATGGACCTTTAATGCAATGCTAAACTAACATCTACCCAAGCTAGATCAACCCACTGATAGAGTAGTAGCAAGTCTTTTATAAGAGAAATCAGCTGCTTTTTGATTGGCTTGAAGGTGCATAGGTGGCAATTCATACGTGATATTGTGAACCTGGTCAAATGGTGTGGGTAGGGAAACAAAGGCCCTAAGGGGGAGAAGCTCTGATGCTGATTTTTTCTGAATGGAGTCATCTACTCATCAACTTGTCTTGTCAATGATTTTTAATGTCCATAAATTAGTGCTGCTCCCATTTTCAGTCAGAGAAGCGTCATGGATTTGTTTTTTTCAATGGTGAGTGGTAACTGCAGAGAGTCACAACTGGTTCAAGTGCTGAGAATATTTAGGACTGATGAGTGCTCAGCCGTAAATGGAGACCTATATCATACTTTCCATAGCTCAGAGAACATCACAGATGAGAGAGAAGAATCTAAGAGCCTGAGGATGGAAGTGTTGTGGGTGTGTCTTCCAGATTTGACAGGCTACTGTCCTTCTGAATTCTCAGCAACTTATTTCCTACCTGAGACCTGCAAGAACTTCAACTCATCAACACCCTTCCTTCTTCCATGGAGGAGGAAGTGCTCAGAAGATCTCTTTTCTCTTTGAGGATCTATAGGTAGTTGGTGGTTCTTGACAGAAGGGGAAACATGTCCTTTAGTGGGGCAGCCACTGACAAGGCTATGTAGCCTGTTTCTGTACACAGTCTCTCAGACAAGTCCCAAAAGCAACCCTAATGAAACTCATTGGGTCAAGACATAAGAGCATGAAAATGAAGGAGGGACAAGTTGGGAAGAGGATGGGGAATCCGCAGGAGTGGGAGGGTAAAGAGAAGTATTGGAGGGAGAATATGACCAGAACGCATGAGATATACATGTGGAAATGCCATAATGTAACCCATTATCCTGTATACTTACTATATTATATTTAAAACTCTTTGGAAGAAAAAAAAAGGTGATGAAATTCCAATTTGGTTTTAACCCAAATCGGAGCCTGTCATGCTGAATTCTTATTCTGAATTATTGTATAGTTTATAGCTGTATATGGGAAATTCTAGAACCTAAAACACAGGGCAAAACAATGACAAAGCTTAACCCCTAGGCAAGCCAAATAAGGCTATCCTGGGCTGAGACCCAGTCATCAGTGTTCAACACAGACCTCTGATTCCTGTGGGATGTTGGAAATGCTAGTTGTTTTCTATCTATAGCTATTTACTTTTTCCTAGTGAAGCATTATTCATGTATGTTTCACAACATTATTTTTATATACCTTGTACATTTAACTTTTAGTGAAATCCAATAATCAAGAAAAGACAAATTAGGCATTCACTCAAACAAATCTAATTAACCTCCATCCATCTCCTCCATGAAGAACACATATACTGTCCATGTTACTTAACTAATGTGACATGGCTGTGTTAACTCCTCATCCGGTTTTAATCTGTACTTCAAAAGTCTGAAACTGGCAGTAACTAGCATATAACAAGTAAATTTAGCAGAAAATTACAGCTTGAACTCTACATCAGCTTACCGAGACAACCGAGTCTGCTGTAGCTATTGCCTACCCAGAACTCTGGGATTGGACATTTTGTCACTTGGTGATCCATTGCATAAGTAAAAAGTCTTGCTGCTTGTTAGATTAAATTGAGTGGCAAACATTTCTAGCGCCTTGTCAGGACGAACCTTGCTAGCGCGTCTTCCACTGACAATTATTTTTACATCTTCTGGGAAGTACTTTTCATTCTTTGAATTTCATTAAGGACTGAATTCTGAGGGCAGATCCACTTTCTCTCTGAGGTATGGAAAGTGTTCAGAAATACAGGACTCAGCGCTGAAGAGGAACACAAAGTTAAACCTCAGCGACTCCCTCCTCCTCCTCACCTGCATTACTTTATGAGCTGCACACAACCAATGGATGCTCGAGGAAGCTAGGGGGGGCACACCCTGAGGTGGAAGAACTATAGATATCTGACATCCTCATCAAACTACAATAGAAGCATGAAGTAGTTATGAGCCACTGTCTCTGTTTAGACCAGCAACATGGCAGCAGTTGCTTTTTTATACATAGTTATTTTTGTTGGGGTCTAGGAGGCACCCCACAAACTGTACAAACACCAATCTCAGTCAGACACCGAAGGTTTTTTTTTTTTTTATCTTTATTAACTTGAGTATTTCTTATTTACATTTCGATTGTTATTCCCCTTCCCGGTTTCCGGACCAACATCCCCCCTAACCCTCCCCCTCCCCCTCCCCTTCTACATGGGTGTTCCCCTCCCCATCCTCCCCCCATTACTCCCCCTCCCCCCAACAATCACGTTCACTAGGCACCGAAGTTTTACTGAATGCACATCCTGAGACTGATCCATCGGGGCTGCAGCTCAGCATGTGGGGCTGACGCTATAACCCTGAACATCTTTCTCTATGAGCTTATAGAAGATAAAAACCACAAAACCTACAGTGAGCTGCTCATGTAGGTACAGGAAGTGCCACCTCATGGTTGGTTCTGACTCTAGCCATTTTAGACATAACACTTTATTTTGAGCTTTAATTTGATGGGTCCTACAGAAAGCTTCCTGGAATTTCTTTTTTTTAAATTAGATACATTTCTTTATTTACATTTCAAATGTTATTCCCTTTCCTGGTTTCCTGTCCATAAGCTCCCTATCCCCTCCCACACCCCCTCCCCCATACAGGTGTTCCCCCTATTCACCCCACTTACCACCCCCTGACTTTCCCCTGCAGTGGGGGTCCAACTTTGGCAGGACCAAGGACTTCCCCTTCCACTAGTGCCCCAACAAGGCTATTCTCTGCTACATATGCAGTTGGAGCCCTGGGTCAGTCCATGTATAATCTTTGGGAAGTGGTTTAGTCCCTGGAAGCTCTGGTTGGTTGGCATTGTTGTTCTTATGGGGTTGCAAGCTCCTTCAGCTCTTTCGATCCTTCCTCTGATTGCCCCAAAGAGGGTCCTGTTCTCAGTTCGGTGGTTTCCTGCTAGCATTGACCTCTGATTGGACATGCTCTGGATGTGTCTCTCAGGAGAGATCTATATCCGGTCCCTTTCAGCATGCAGTTTTTAGCTTCATCAATCTTACCTAGTTTTGGTGGCTGTATATGTATGGGCCACATTGGGGCAGGCTCTGAATGACTGTTCCTTCAGTCTCTGCTCTAAACTTTGCCTCGATATCCTCTCCTGTGGATATTTTTGTTTCCCCTTTTAAGAAGGAGTGGAAGCATCTACATTTTGGTCATCCTTCTTCTTGAGCTTCCTGTGGTCAGTGGATTGCATCTTTGGTAATTCAAGCATTTGGGCTAATGTCCACTTAGCAATGAGTGCATACCAAGTGTGTTTTTCTGTGATTGGGTTATCTCACTCAGGATGATATTTTCTAGTTCATTCCATTTGCCTATAAATTTCATGAAGTCATTGTTTTTGATAGCTGAGTAGTAGTAGATGTACCATATTTTTTGCATCCATTCCTCTGTTGAAGGGCATCTGGGTTCTTTCCAGCTTCTGGCTATTATAAATAAGGCTGCTATGAACATAGTGGAGCACGTGTCTTTGTTGTATGTTGGAGCATCTTTGTCGGCGCCAGCACCAACCTGGTACCGAGAATTGGGCGAAAGCCTACGGGATGAAAGAAACACACACACACACACAGGTTATCGTGTCAAGCCAGGAGAGGAAGAGAGGGAGAGAGAGAGAGAGAGAGAGAGAGAGAGAGAGAGAGAGAGAGGAAGAGAGAGGAAGAGCGGAAGAAAGAGCGAGAGTGAGGAAGAAGAGTGAGAGTCTCCTGTAGCTTTATTCACTTATATACCCAAGTCTCCAGGTAGAAAATAACTGGGAAGCACAGTGGGAAACCCTGGCTCGTGACTACCTGGCTCATGACTTCGGTAACAAAAGACCAACTAGGAGACCTGAATTAATTAGGGAGAAATCCCAGAAGACCAGCCTAAATCTCAAGGATAAAGGCTGAGGAAGCAAAAGGCAGAAGTAAATTGACCACCACCCAGGTGTGGTCCAGGTGTGTCAGTTCCACATGCATCAGCCGGGCTCAGCAGAGGTCATGCAGTGGAGATATCGGGTGTTTACTACTTGGTCTTTTCTTCCTGTGCCGTAAATACATGGGAGAGGCCTCTGTCCAACAATCCCATGACTTTTACTGTGGCCATGCAGTTACAAAGCAGCCAGGCCCAAATCCAATATGGCACTACATCTCCCCCGTTATTCTTTTATAAAAAACCATTAGGTGGAAGTAGTGGTCTGAGAGAGATCAGACATGCCTCACAGAGTGCCCAGCTCGGCCATGGCGAGCCACTCTTGCAGTTAGGACTGCACCCCAATGGCTAGAAATGAACTTATGCTGTAACACACCGTTCTGGGCTATATGTGTGTTTATTGGGGGAGAAACTGGGCAGAGAAGCATTTGACCGGCCCGTACGTTTAAACGGGGTGTAGCTACCTCTGTCTTAGGATCGACCTCTCAGACCCCAGCCTCTCTGTCATAGGATCACCTTGTCGCCCTCAAGGCTCCATGTCTAGATTGGTCAAGGGTCAGAGGAAGTTGCCTGTCGCTGAGGAAAGCTACATTGGATCATCTTCTCATTCCTCTTACTTGAGCCCAGGGGCGAAGAGCAGGAGCCAGATGGCATTAAAGAGATTGTGGAAGTTGAGCCTCTCCCGATGATAAGTAGTGGGCACCTCATCTGGTTCTCCTCAGCTGCTACCACCAAGGGCCGTAGTCAAGCCGCTCCTATAATAAAAATTTAGAATTCCCAATTGTTAGCAACTACTCCAGAAAGTTCACCCACTGTGCTTGCCTAACAATAGATTGGGGGAGGGTAACTCCAGACACTGCAGACACAATGGCTGCAGCAGTAATGGCTGCCACAATAGCAGCGAAAATGCCTAGGTCTTTCCCAGGACAGTTCAGGATCGGTCATTCTTCTCTGGACCAACCAGCAGGCAATGGAACCATGTCTGAGATCTGCAGAACCAGGGCAGAGTTCCCCAGTCCACAGCAGCTTCCGGCAAGCAGCAGTGCACAGAGGGTCAGAGGGCAGGCCTCGGTGGGACAGGACACACTGACTGCAGCAACGCCAGAATTTCTGTGATGACAAAAGATGAGGGGGAATCCTCCGTCTTCCTCTAAGGGCACAGGAATGACTCCAGGAACCAGAACCACGAGAGCTGAATCTTCATGCTCCCAGGATCAGCATGTCTCACCAGACACTCAGGCAGTTGGCACACTCCTGCAGCATCCTGTAGAAAAAACACAAAGATTCCCTCTTCCCCATATAAAATACCTGGACAGGATCATGCCAATATGTGGGTCTTTCTATTTCACCTAGGCAGAAGTATGCCTAGTTGTAGGGTGCCATAAACCTTGGCATCCAAATTTTAAAATTGAAATAAAAGGAGCATTGTTTAGCGTGCAGGGATAACTCCCCCTTTTTATTTATAAAGATATAGTAAAAATATTATTTATTAAGGTAAGTCCTCGAGGATTAAATTGAGGACACTGAGCTCTTGTATTTATAAATTGACTTGTATACCAAATTATTGTCTCTAGCATTATTGTTTTGGATATATAAAGAATGAGATTTTTTGACTAATTGTTCTTATGTAAGGCCTATAATCTGCCCGGTATTATTGTTCTCCCTTGCTAAGGGGTCCAGGCAATCCAGTTTGAGTTCTTAAATGGCTTATAAAGGAACAGTACTTAGTGCTCTTAACCACTAAGCCATCTCTCCAGCCCCTCACCAGCTTTATTTACCTAAACATAAGCATTAATTAGAATTGTCAAATCCTGTAAACAAGGTCCAGATTTAGCCTTATTTAGAAATCCCTGAGTTGGCAGGGTGAGGCTGGGCGTTGAAAGTAAGCAAATGGAGTCTTCCTCTTTTTGTGAGGGTGTGTTATCAACTCCATTACCATTTTCAAAGAGCTGGGTCTATGGTGTTGTTTAGTTCTCTGAGCCAGAGCACTGAAAGGACAGTGAGTTGTCAGACATTCACACTGAAATCACTCACTGATTTCAAGTAGAAAACCTGCCTCTAATAAAGCATTAAGTAATTGTAAAATTTGAGGGCTAGTAGTATCTAAAAAAAAAGGAAAACTTTTTAATCAATTGTAAAACCACAAGCCATTGGCTATCAGTATATGAATTGAAAGCTTGATTTTTAACATTTAAAAACAGTGGCTACAGCACGTAATTTAATAGTCTGTATTGAAGCAGGGGAAACTCAAGAGAATAAACAAGTGATCCAATCATACATGTAGCCTTTTCATTAGATGAACCACCTATAAATACACTAAGCGCATTTTCTATGGGTTGCATGCACAAATTTACAGTAAATACAAAAGCATGCAAGGAGTAAAATTATCAATTTTGCCTGAAATTTGTATATGTAATAGGCCAAATATCAGTATTTTGTAATAACCAATTTGATTACTGTTTGGAATAAGGTATGTTTCACCAGGTTTCTTTTTAAAATACTTCCATGACTCTAGCCTACAATGTTATTTTTTTTGGTTCTTTTTTTCGGAGCTGGGGACCGAACCCAGGGCCTTGTGCTTCCTAGGTAAGCGCTCTACCACTGAGCTAAATCCCCAGCCCCCTAGCCTACAATTTTGTACTAATGACAAAAGCTTTATCTCCAATGAGGATCACAAAATTAAGTCCTCTGGTAAGGTGAGGTACTTTGGCAATTAACATATCCTTAGAAGCTTAAAATTAGTTTCAAATATTCTTTTCTGGACAGCTACTCCCCAAATATTAAAGCTCATTTTGAGAGCAAAGGTTTGTAGTAAAAATTTCCATATACATTGAAAGATTTAAGTTCTAACTTCTTACAATGAAGAAGCAACAAAATTACATAATACAAGGCTGTTAGCAATCCTCTAACTCTATCTTGAATGGCGGTTGAAGTAAGCAAACAGGGTATAATGCTCTCACAAGTTCTAAAACCTCATCAATCCTTCGTAAATCTTGTAACAATCTCTACCTGTTTGATTTTTTCTCAATTATAAATAAGTTTGAGTTACTCAATGTAACACTGGCAATCCTTAATCACAATCCTTACGTTCTCCTTGTAACACCAGAGCACAACCACAAGGTCACCTGAGTTCTGAGTAGTGACTAGGCAGCTGTCCTTGGGGCAGTGGAATTAGCATTAAAATACAGATAACTTCAGGGCAAACCACAACTTTGGAAAAAACCTCTAACAATCTAGTCTCCAAAATCCAGTCTCCAAAACATCGAGTCTATCCTTCAAGCTACAAAGTTTGACTGCCAATTCCTACATATGAACGCACGATGGTGCAGTCTCCAATACCTCAACAAGGAGACATTGCCCTAAAATCTTTTAGAAGCCTGATTTCTAGGATAAGAATTCCATAAAAATATTATCTCAATTTAGACCTGTTTCCCTAGGTTGGCTCATGCCACATGTTGTCTAGAATGACTTCGTCCAAATTACAGTTTTAAGCCAACTTTCTGTTACCAATATTATACTTTTTTAACCATATCCAATAACTTGAAAGCCAATAGTACATAACCAAGGCATGTAGAGCATATTTATACATTTAAAACCAATCAGAAACAAAATTGAAGTGGCTACACCTATCTTTAATATTTAGACCAAGCACCATTTTTACTTTTCTAGCTATGATTTTAAGAGAAGCACCTTGTCACCTGCTAAATCTAATAATAAGTCAGGGATTTTTCTAAGAGAAACAGCCATCAGCTCCTGTACCAAAGAAGCCAAGGAGCTGCTAGAGCCTTTAAGATCAGTTTGTGGGGACGGTTAGCCCCCAGGCAGCTTCTCCAGCTGACCTATGCTCCAAGCTACAGGTGCAGGGCTCCAAAGGCCAATTGAAACTGCTTTTTATTCATTTGTTCCTTTTTGAAACGAGTTAAAACCAAATCAAGATGTGAACGATTGACAGATAAAGTTTTTACCATTTTTTTTTCTTTTGAACATGAAACATAAAACATTTAAACAACGAGAAACAAAAACCACAGACATAAACTGACAGACATGGACAGCTTGGTGCACCAAGGACAGACAATAGACATAGAAGGAAAAAACTAGATGGTGTCCCACCAAGGGGACCTACATATCCTACCTATGGAACCCAGAACCAGAAATAAGCATTTCTCCAATAGGAGCCAGCAGAGAGGCAGGATGTCTCCTGCTTTCCCTCTGTTCCTAGGAGAGCTCTGAAAAGGTTTTTCTTTCTCCAAAGCAACCACGGAGAGTCCGGGAGGACTGTTTTTCCCCAACCCGTTCTCTCTCATGTCTAGGGTGTAAACTATCTCTAGCCAGGGTCCAAAGACTAAAATATAACTCTAACAGAACACATATGCAAAAACACTTTACTGTTACCTTGTCCCTTTTTTATGACAAGTTTTACTCAGGCTAGCCCAAATCATCCAGGCCTTTCCTGACCCATCTTACGTCCAATCCGTCCCTTCTCCTCCTATGCCGGCCGGGCTCCAGGGACGTCCCGTAGGTGGTACCCCCTTTCTTCTCCGATCTCGGTGGGACCTCCATTTGTCGGCGCCAGCACCAACCTGGTACCGAGAATTGGGCGAAAGCCTACGGGATGAAAGAAACACACACACACACACAGGTTATCGTGTCAAGCCAGGAGAGGAAGAGAGGGAGAGAGAGAGAGAGAGAGAGAGAGAGAGAGAGAGAGAGAGAGAGAGAGAGAGAGGAAGAGAGAGGAAGAGCGGAAGAAAGAGCGAGAGTGAGGAAGAAGAGTGAGAGTCTCCTGTAGCTTTATTCACTTATATACCCAAGTCTCCAGGTAGAAAATAACTGGGAAGCACAGTGGGAAACCCTGGCTCGTGACTACCTGGCTCATGACTTCGGTAACAAAAGACCAACTAGGAGACCTGAATTAATTAGGGAGAAATCCCAGAAGACCAGCCTAAATCTCAAGGATAAAGGCTGAGGAAGCAAAAGGCAGAAGTAAATTGACCACCACCCAGGTGTGGTCCAGGTGTGTCAGTTCCACATGCATCAGCCGGGCTCAGCAGAGGTCATGCAGTGGAGATATCGGGTGTTTACTACTTGGTCTTTTCTTCCTGTGCCGTAAATACATGGGAGAGGCCTCTGTCCAACAATCCCATGACTTTTACTGTGGCCATGCAGTTACAAAGTGGCCAGGCCCAAATCCAATATGGCACTACACATCTTTTGTGTTTATTCCCAGGAGAGGTATAGAGGGGTCCTCAGGTAGTTCAATGTCCAATTGTCTGAGGAACTCCAGACTAATTTCCAGAGTGGTTGTACCAGTTTGCAGTCCCACCAACAATGGAGGAGTGTTCCTCTTTCTCCACATCCTCGCCAGCATTTGCTATCACCTGAGTTTTTGATCTTAGCCATTCTGACTGGTATGAGGTATGGAATTTCTTAAGATTGACAAACCTCATACAGAACATAGCAGGATATGTGGTCAGCATGACCTTGCCCTGACCTTGCCCTGAGTCAAGTTATCTTTCCGGGCCAATGACCGGAAGGTATATCACAGCAACAATATGAAACAGCTGGCTGGCATAGAACAAAATGGCTGCAGCCATGCTGGAGGAGCAGGTCTCAGCATTTTCATATATCAAAGCAAATTATTTTAATTAATATAATGCTAATTCAGGCTCGTACAGTTGATTAGCCATATCTTGAGTATGTATTTACACACACAAACACATATGTGCACTCATATACATGTATATAGGGGACTTGGTTATCAAGTTTACTCAACAGAATAATGCAATCGGTTTTGAATCGTATCAAAACCTGAGAGCCTAGTTTGCCAATTCTTAAGTTTTTCCCTGTGACGTGTCACCAAGCTAACATCATTAGGTCCTCTGAATCCATAGCTCTCTAAATGGTGCACAATCCAAAGCATAAGCATGGGATGGACTTGATTACGACAAAAGACAATCAATCCCGTCTGTACCATGTCTTAAAACCAACATTTCTAAAAGCTTCCTATTATCTAATTCAAGCAGGCTGACTCATTCTATCAATCACACTTGACCCATATTTCTAACACCTTGTTAAGTAATGAGGGACACCTGAATTTCACCGAAACCAATTTGAAGCAGCCAAGATGGCGGTGCAGGGATATGAGCTTGATTTCAATACATGCGGGGAAAGTCTCTAACAGCTCGAGTCTGACAGAAAACGAAGGAGAGAAGCAGAAGAGTCTGACAGGCTAGGCTTTCACTACATGGGCACTTCTCATTTCCTTTCATTTGCTCTGATAAAATACTGACCAAAGCAACTCGAGGAGGAAAGGGTTTAGTTGGCTTATAGATCCTGGTCACAGACCATATTGAGGGAAGGCAAGCCAGAAATTCTAAGCAGGAACTGAAGCAGTGGCCGTGGAAGAAAGCTGCTTAGTGGCTCGTTCCTCATGCCTTGCTGGGTCTGCTTTCATCCACCACCCATGACCACTCCCAGTGTGCTGGGCCCTCCCACGTCAATCACGGACCAAGTAAATGCCCCACGAACTTGCCTACAGCCCAATCAGCTCCCGGAGAGAATTTGAAGGCTGAGCTTTCGGGTCCTTGCCCTAAGGTAAACACATAGAAATCCTTACAGAAGACTCCCACGGCAGGAACTCTGCTCTTCTGTATTTATCCAGGCTCAAAAATGGCACTACTCAGAGCTGTTGGAGCAAAGATCACTCACATTGATAAAAAGGCAGCATTAGTCCCCATATCCCTAAAAATCCATAAGCTTGGAGACACCTGTACTTTATATTTTAGAATTGTCTCAAAATTCTGTTTTCTCTAACACTTATTTGAAATCAAAATTTCAGCTTCGGCATCCCAGAATGAATCCCCCCTAAGGCTATTCTCTAGTGCTTTTGTTATATTTTGGTTAAAATATATAATGATAGCTAAAGTATATAGTAATATAATATGATCAACAGAAACATTCATGACCATCAGGATAAAGCCTGTTCTTTCTGTTAATTTTATGTGTGAATATTTTACCTGCATATATTTAGTAATAGAATAAATTTAACTCTTTACAATTTCAGGAATACCTAGAGATGGTTAATTTCATACACAATTATGAAATGTTAACACTATTTCAGAGTTTGACAACAACTCTACCTCTGTTTAACTATGGACTGGGAATTCCTCCTAGCGATTGGTCAAGAAAGCAGAAAGCAAACATAAAACAATTCCAGGAGAACCAGCCCTGCAGTCACCTCCCACATGCTAAAATTACCTATAGAGAATATCTTAATGTACAGATTAATTATTGGGTTGACGACAGTACAGCAAGTTTTGTAAATAAATAAAACCAATGTACAAATTTAACCAAACTCTCTAAGTCAGAATAGAAAATATAACAGTTAAAAAAATACGGTATTTAAAGCAGCATTAAAAACACAGAAAAGCTACAAATACTGTTAACTAAATCTATAACTTCATAAAGAAACAAAATGCGATGGAAACTAGTTTCAAAAGACAAACAAAAGGAAAAGCTACGGCAGCACTGGGAAGCCTGAACTCAAGGAATATTCAATCTTTCCAAATTTAGTTTTGGATTTAATGGCAATAAACAACAAGCAGACTCTTGAAGGAGGCGGGAAGATCTGTTCCCAGCTGTACCTCAAGCTTATTATAAAGTAAAACAAACAAAGAGAGGTTCAAATTGGCAAAGGAAAAGAAAGCCAATGGAACACAAGGAGTCGAGCGTAACCTAAAGCAGCTATCTATACACCAGAGACAGTCCTCTGTAGACTAGTTGGGGCCGACACCCTTCTCATTGGTCTGCGACAAGACATTCTCCATCTCAGAGTGCTCAAAAATCAACTCTAAGTAGATCGATGACCTAAATCTGATAGGGAACTACCACGAAATATTTTTTTTTATTTTTTAAATATTTATTCATTTATTATATATAAGTACACTGTAGCTGTCTTCAGACACACCAGAAGAGGGCATCAGATCTCTTTACAGATGGTTGTGAGCCACCATGTGGTTGCTGGGATTTGAACTCAGGACCTCTGGAAGAGCAGTCAGTGCTCTTAACCGCTGAGCCATCTCTCCAGCCCACACGAAATATTTTTAAAACGCTTGATCTTTGTTGCATGAGCCGCTGTTACAGAGCAAATGTAGTTACAACACCTCATCAGAGCATTCTCTCCTTACAGGAAATGGAGACCGTTACAGAAAAGCTCAACCGGATAGAACGCAGAGGTCGCCAGACCATGAGGATTCCAGCAGCCGCAGCAGCAGCAGCAGCAGCAGCAGCAGCAGCAGCAGCAGCAGCAGCAGCAGCAGCAGCAGCAGCAGCAAATCTATCTGCACCACAGCTCCTTCCCCTGTGGCTCAGGAAACACTGGGGAAGAGGGGGACGAAAGACTGTGAAAGCCAGAACATCAGGAAGTCGGCTGTGAAATAGTCTCTCCTAGAAATAGCGGCATAAACTAGACCAGAATAATAGCAATGGCGAAGGACACGCTAATGTGGATGTGGGGAAAGCTCAGGTCCCACCCCCAGACAAAGAACTATAGGGAACTGATGACTGGAGATGGAGAATTAGCCCCTGGCAGGGATCAGCCCTTTACTGACCATCCAGTGCTGAGTGGTCAGTCTTGAAACCATAGTCACATAACAAAATGGGCTCAACAGGTTGTATTGGATATACTTGTACATATTCATCTCTCTCTCTCTCTCTCTCTCTCTCTCTCTCTCTCTCTCTCTCTCTCTCTGTGTGTGTGTGTGTGTGTGTGAGAGAGAGAGAGAGAGAGAGACAGAGAGAGAGAGAGAGAGAGAGAGAGAGAGAGAGAGAGAGAGAGAGAGAACAATAGAAAAGAAAAGAGCGGGGTTGGGGATTTAGCTCAGTGGTAGAGCACTTGCCTAGCAACCGCAAGGCCCTGGGTTCAGTCCCCAGCTCCGAAAAAAAGAAAAAAGAAAAAAAAAAGAAGAAAAAAAAGAAAAGAAAAGAGCTATCAACAGGAGAGTTGGGGAGGACAGGGGAGAGGCTGGCAGGAGAAAAGCTAAAAGGAACTGAAGGGAGAAAAGAAAGGGATGTGACTCTGTTTTAATTAAGAATACCAGATCCTCTTGACAGTGAATGTATTAAGTTACCAGTTTAAGAGCAAAATGTTTTCCAACATTTTAGCTAAGAAATTGTTTTTTTTTTTAAAAAAAAAGCCCCTAAAAAGAGAGTGAAGCGATGAATTCTAAGAGGTATTTGCAATGCATAGTTGAAAAATCAGTATAGTAAATTCACATCACAACAACCCAAGGAATCACTTTCTTTCTCCTCCAGAAAGTTGAGATTGTGGAAACAGGCAGTATTGTGTACACAGAAATTATATTAAACTACAGAAATGTCAGGCCAAGGCATGGTCTTGCTCCTGAAGAGATGTGTCAAACAGAAGGCATTCATTCCCGGCCTTTGTAGCAGAAAACGTGAACGCCAATATATCCAAGGAGGGGAAAAACTAGGTGTCACCTCTGCTTCTGCACACAAGGAGGAACAAAGAACCCAGGTATGGTGATGCACACCTATTGTCCCCACACTTGAAGCTCAGGCTACATTGAGTTTTACACCAGGCAGGCCTTTCTAGTAAGACTCTATCTTGAAAATCCAAAAATGGCACCAGCAACAATAGTAATTATTACTAATATCATTATTATAAACCAGTTCTCAAGTGATTTTTAAATAGTGTTTTGAGAATTTTATACAGGAGTACAGTACATTTTGGAAATACCTACCCCTCCCTAATCCCTCTGACTTCTCTCATACATGTGTGTGTGTGTGTGCATGCACACGCACGTGTGAGTGGGTAACCTGTAACCTACTGAGTTACTCTATTAGTATTACCTGTGTGCGGCATGAGCAGACTGAAGAAAAGACTTTCCATCCCTCAGCATCCATTGACTGCCTGCAGTTGCTCAACTAGCTGTGAGGCCTTGCTTGCCCTTCTTCCTTCTGTGCTGGGAAGTAGATAGTATGGTCCTGAGCAGGCAGCCATAGATACTTCAAGTCAATGGGTACAACATCCTCATGATGCCCAGATGACACTATTCCACAACAGTCTTCTTAGACTTCTGCTCTTATAATCTTTCTCCCTCCTTCTTTCACTATGTTCCCCGAGCCTTGGTTCTGGTGGCTGCACTACAGATGTCCCTTTTGGGGAATGGGACCTCACAGCCACTTATTATCTGCATTTCAACCAGTTGTGGATCTCTACAGTGGCCTGCATCTGCTGTAAGAAGAAACTTCTCTGGTGAGGAGTTCAGAGCTTTGCTAAGATGGGCACATGGATGTAATTATATCAATTTAGCACATAGTAATAGTAGGTTTTCTTCCAGGGTCTATGATGTCTCCAGCCATGGGTTCTTGGCTAGGTTTCCAATGTCAGGCATGAATTCTCTCCCACTGAGTGGGACATAAGTTCAATCAGACAGCTGTTGGTTACCCTTAAGATCTTGGCCCGCGATGGTGCCTTTGGGCTTATTTTGCTGGGTTGGTTATTAATGTTGCTTACTGGATTTACAATTGGGTAAGATCTAATAGCTTTTTTTTTCCCCCAGCGAGACATCCAACATCCTCTCCTTGCCCTCAAAGACACCCACACATGTGCCCAGACATCTCCACACAATATCAAATACAAAATAGCACACACAAATAATAAAATAAATTAAATTCCATTGATTTTTTAGTGGTTCATGTGAAATACAGACTTTGTCTCATTTTATATATTATCCTTACACACTCTACAGTTTTAGTGTTTATGCTTGGAATCCAATTCAGGGACTCAAACCTTATGTTAAAACAAAAGTCTAACATTAATTAGCTATACCCTAGTACCAATTTAAATCTTCTAAGTCTTGATTTCATTGCTATTTTCTCCCTAACATAAATAATATAAACTCAAGAGTTTTAATCACACATAGTGTTTTAGCTTAGATATTATACTAACATCAGTTGTGGAAGGGGATAAAACTCCTTCATCACTGAAGAACCAAGAAATCAATCATGAATCTATTAACTTGGGTTTTGTTCTAGCAATATTTCTTTCAAGGTCTCACTTTCTTAAAGAGTTTTTGCAACGCCATTTAAAAGTGCAGGGGTTTGCACTTTTGGTATTCCAAGGTTTGCCTCCAGGAAAAAAAAAAGGAATCTTTCCAAGGAAATCAGTGAGAAAGCAAGAAACAAAGCGTTTGTATTTGATAGTAGTGAGGAAACGAGGTTAATACAGTCAGGTTAACATGGCGTACTAATCTGAAGGAAAAGAAAAGTGCTGTTCTGCCTGCGACCCACACTCTCAAGTACCCCACAGAAAGATGTCACTGGGTGGGGTGAGGGAATGGGCATGTTAGCCTCTCGGGAAGCTCTCTGTACCACTGGACTCCACATTTCCAAAACTCAGCAGAAAGCAGAGGTCTTCTGTGAGCAGTCAGCTTAGCAAGAGAAAGTAAGACTGAGACAGGCAAGAGATTATATCCCAGAAACAAAGATCCAAGAAATCCCTCGGTTGTTTTCTTTGTTTTATTCTGAGGATCTTTCCATGACTCTAAGTGTCGGGAGATAAGCACTCCAACCAGGAGGGTCTAAAAAAGATTTTTCTATCTAGGGATGGTAGAATGGCAGCTCAGAAATGAAAATATATTGGCTTCTAAAAGAAATAGACTAGTGCAATGCCTCCTATATAGATGAGGATGGATCTTCGTGCAATCCAGAGAAGTTTAGACCAAGAAGCTATTGAGAATGCCAACAAATGGAAAGGGGGCTTTATCTGGACAGGAAGGAAGTTTTGGATCACAGTTGTGATGGGAAAGACAATTGCCTCACTGTTAGTATCTGATGCCTGGACCCTTGAAATGTTACCTTGCATGGCAAAGGATCTTTCACATGAGATGAAGGACTTGAAAGACTATTCTTGCTCATCCAGATGAGTCTGTGAGTCCCCGACGTGGAAAATCTTTCCTTTGTGTGTTGAAAGGGTGTGAGAGAATAGAGGAGAGATCTGAGAGGTGCCAGGTGGAGGGAAGTCATCACAATGATGAATGTGGGGTATTTATATTATGCTTTATTTATTGCTGTGTCACTGATGGTTTCTTTTCATTGCCAAGTTCTTCGGATCTGAGATCAACTAAGGGACACACCTCTGGGTAGGTCTATAAGAGAATTCTCTCTGCAAGAATTAACTAAAAGGGGAAGATACCTCTCCAAAGGTAGCATCTTCCAGGCATGACCCGGATATGTGGAGGTTGGAAGAGAAAGCCATTGCCTTTTGCCTTTGCCTCCACTCTCCTGTTGCTGCTGCTGCTGCTGCTGCTGCTGCTGCTGCTGCTGCTGCTGCTGATGATGATGATGATGATGATGATGATGATGATGATGATACCAACACTTTCCACTGACGTCAGAATTCAGCATCTCCAGCCTTCCAGTGTGGCCTGAAGAGCTCCAGGAATCCTGTAGGTCTCCATCACGAGGTCAGCACTGCTGAAGCCTCAGGAGCTAAGCAGCTGCCAGGTTCTCAACTTTCTGAAGTCCGGACAACTATGTGCACCAATCCAACAAGTGCCTGCTGTGATACATATTCATCCTATTGGTTCTGTTTCTCTAGAGAACCTTGACTAATCCTGTAACGATGGTGCCTGACAGAAGAAAAAAAACTAAAGGGAGTGAGGAGCTGTCTTACAGTTTCAGAGGATTCTAGTGCATGATAGAAGGGGGCACAGCAGAATAGCTCAGCTCATGTCAGTGGGAGTATAAGACAGGGGCTGTTCACATCACTGCAGAGCAGGAACTGAACACAGTAGGAACCAGGGCCTATGTCAACCATCAACGGCTTACCCCGTGAGACCTACTTTGTTAGCTTAGCCCAGCACTGTCAAGATTCTACATCTCTTAAGACAATGCCTGAAGTGGAAACTTAAGGGTTCTTTGGAAAGTCAGTTGAATGGTGTTTGGCTGGGGCAGACATGTGAAGGAACGTTTCGTTAACATGGACACTGGTAAAAAGGCTAAGCAGACTCCTGGAGGAATGTTTTGCTGAAACAGACACAGGAGAGAGGATGTTCTGCTAAACCAGAGATGTGAAAGGACATGATGAAAGATTCTTTGCTAATGATACACATGTATTGGTCCACCTTACACTGTGTACTTGAGAAGCATTTGTCAGGATGCCATAGAGAGCAACACACCAAAAACTTCTGTGGTGTGCTGCACTTTCTTGCCGCTTCCAAGGATTCAGGCTGAATGGATGCTTGTGCTGAGGCAAGAACCGTGCTGAGGCAAGGCATGTGGAGGACACATGATGTTTGGAGGGTATAAATAGGACTCCATGGAATGATGGAGACAGAGCCTGACTTGCTGGTACAATGGTTGCAACACTTGTGGGTCTCGAGTCTTCTCTTACCTTCAATTTCCTGAGAGAAGCACAGCAGAACTTCTCCTGGAATCCCTCCTGGTCCCTCCTGCTGACCTGAGCCAAGGCTGAGGCCTGGCTGTCTCTGCTAGATCCTGTCACCACTGCTATTAACCCGACTCTACAAACTGGACTGCCAGTGTATCCATGAAGTGTGTGAGAGCGGATGGAGCTGCCCCTGCTGGCTAACCTGTGACAACCTGTGTAACCAGGCAACACAGACGGGAGTTGCTCAAAAGAACCTTTCTAAACAGGGCCACTTACCCCATTTCCTTTCTTTTCCTCTGACAGGTTACGTGGTAAGTTAAACCATTTAAGATCTATCATTAAAAATAGGATTTGAAAAAATCAAAGTTACGCGTGCCACTATCTGGGGCACAAGCATTCCAAGCTTGAACCTGTGGAGAACACTTCACACTCAGGCCACCATGTTTTGCTCCTGCCTCCCCAAAACTCATATGTACTCCTTAATGCAAAACATGCAACATTTTTTTTCTGAAGTGGAAGGTTTCGGTTCTGTCACATGACTCGGGCGTTTTGCTGAGGCCGACTCCCATGATGTTTTGAGCAGGCAAGACCCATGAGAGGACATGTGATGTTTGGAGAGAGTACAGTGACGGGCCCTTCATACCTAGCTGTGCAATGCTTCATTGCTCTTATGTGGTTTCTGCTGGATCGTGCCACTGCTGCTGACTCCTGTTTGCTATCCTGACACTACTGAACTGGACTCCTGGTATCCTGACAATGGAGATGGGAATCGCCCCAAAGAACTACTTCTAAACAGGTCCACCTTCCCTTGTCCTATATACCTTTGGGCAGGGGGCTAGAAGAGGGGTTGAAGCATTTGAGATCCCTTATTAAAGTAGGTTTTGAAAAAAATCATAGCCTACATCGTTCAAATCGCAAGTTCAAATTCTATACCTGTCAGACTTTATGAAATAAAAAAGAAAGTTACATATGTGAACCGGAGCACCCCAGAGACACTTACTTTGTGCACAGCTGTTGAAGGTTCCAGTCCAAGGTTGATTGGCTGATCTTCTTTCAGACAAAGCTGCTCTCGTCAGAACAAGAAAATAAAACAGACAAAGAGGGTCAGGGATCCACAGCTCCTTTCAATGACCTAAAGGCTCTCACTAGGCTTCACCTCTTCTCAGTAGCACCACCATGGATATCAGTCCTCTGGCACAGTCTTCATCACACATTCCAAACACAACCCATAGCAACCCTTTAGTCAGGAGATGCCAAGCCCTCATTTCTATCTCTCAGTATCTATCTGGTGCGTGTCACAAATGCTACACAAGTTGCTTTCTCAAAACCTGGCAACAGTTTTAATGTGTTGCTTTGTGATGATCTGCCCTGTGACCTGTCATACCCTCTTCTTTTCTGTGGCATTTTTTTTCCCCTAGGAATTATTCGTCTCAGCCTGTATGGCTTTTTAAAACATGTTTTCTGCCACAAAGCAGTAAAGATTTTCAAAAATATATTATACTTGGGAATCTAATTTAAGTCTGGGGCGTGCTGCCTTGAAATGTTTGCCTTGCTTTTTGATATTACAACTTAAAATATTAATAAGATCTGAAGCTCTTGTTTGTGTTTGGAAGATACATTTAGAACATCAGACATACTAAAAGCTTCCCTGGGAAGGACTGAGAATTTTGCCCAGTAAAAGCACTGTTGTTTCTGGCTTCAACCCCACCCGCGACCTACTATTATTTTGAACAGCCTCTTCCCAAATCCACAATCTTGAGAATAAATCCAAGGGGATTTTTAAAAATAAAATCTGTGTACAAAAACTGCCTGTCTTACCAAGATTGTGGGTTGCGGCTTCGCTTTTAACCATGCATTTAGCCGATGTTACGGCATCTGCAGGTTACACAAACAGTGACATGGGACACTAGATAATGTGCAATAAACTGATCCTCGGCTGGGGCAGGCAGCTGCCCCACCTTCTCTCACTCCACAGACATGAGGAACTGCGGCCTAATTGAGCCAGTTTTGTTCGGCCTCTTTTTAAATGTGCAACAAATATAGACAATTATGCACAAGACAAAAGTAGGAAATGACAGGATCCCCTTACTGTATCTGAATCGTAACCCCTAATTATCTCAGAAGCATAACTTTACACAATCAGAACCAGTTGCTAATCATAGATATTATGCAAAATAATGGAAACTTAGATTGTTGAACTGTAAAGGTAGAAAGGTACTATGGGTTTAAAAGAGCTGGGGAATATCGTTGTCTCGTGTACCTACAGTCTTGGGCTCAGAGTCTTGGTAACACGCTGATTACAAGGTTTCTTCATTTCATTCACTAATAACCTGCTTGGGGAAACAGTGCATCTGAGAACACTGGCTCTGTGGTCGTTAAGGCCCCAAGTTCTAGCCAACGGCTGCTTTCTTTTCCAATTCAGCTATTTGTGTTGTTGTTGTTGTTGCTGTTGCTGCTGCTGTTGTTGTTGTGCATTTGTCCTTTAAAACAATATAAACCAGGAAGGAGCTTGCCACCCCTAGTTTCTCATTTGTGAATTGCTCCGGATCCTCCACAAGAGCCATTCTAGCTTCCGACACCAAACAGAGGAGGTGAAAGCGGTTATAATTATTATCGGTGACACGTGCTGTTTATTTGCAGCATTTGAGTTGAGCTGAAACCCTCTCCCATTGTTTGTAATTGACTAAGTGCCTTTCACATACTCCTACTGAGCGTCACTCACCTGCTTCACAAGCTGTTTTAATTCCTTCACCTGGAGGTACTGTTCAGCTCTCCATTCTTCAGCCAGGAGAAGTTAACAAGCCTCCAAAGTGCTTGAGCCAGAACTTAAAAGCCTGCATGCCACCAAAGCCTGCATTATTCCTCGTCTCCTGCCCTTGGGGACGACCGCTTCCACACCACTTTGTAGTAACACATGTGTCTCTGTTGGCTCTGACATTTTCCTTGAATATGGTTCAGCATGAGGTATTGACATTTTCATTTCTAAAGCCCAAGGTGTTTTTTCCCCCTTTATTCTTCTTCAAGAAAGCAAACGCCATGTGAATCTCAACACTGTGAACACCATGCTCCAATAGTTCACTCTGCCGCTTTCTAATGTGGCTGCAGCTGGTCACCTTCGTGTTCTCTCTTCACGAGTCCTCCGCCCTAAATTCAATTTAATTCCCCGTGTCCCACCTCTTGGTGGACACCTATTTTTCAAAAGCCACATAGGAGAAGATCTCCACCCAATCTTAAACTCATGTACAATGTCTGGGGTTTCTCCTTTCTCATAATCCAATAGAGCCATATCCTCTCTCACACAGCTTCTCAGCCACAGCTCTACTTGTCTAGGCTTCCTAACCAGCTACCAATGATCTACTGACTGCCTCTCTTCCTCCCTCTGACTGTGACGTGCCCTCCTGCTCCTGAACTGAGATGTATAGACTTGGTATGGCGAAACTCCCTGCTGCTGCGTGCAGGGCACGTTTCTCACTCAAAGTATACCTTCCATAGCAGCAGACAGAAAGGCGTGTGCAGTCTTCCAGCTGAGACACAAATGAAACTCAGCCCTACCTTTCCTCTTGCTGCTGCCAGTGGTTTATTTTTCTGTATCCTTACATCTACCCAAAGCCCAATTGTGAGGATGTTAGGATGCGGTAATCCTCAGGGCTCAGGGATGGAATGTCCATTAGTTGATTTCAGATATTATACTGCCATTGCAAATAAATTGACCGCTTATCCCTGTGTGTATAAGTACCATTTTACGTAGACCATTTCCAGTTTTCCTTTTCAGTTCCCGATAGCTTCTCTCTAGACTTCTAAACCATGTTGCCTACTTGATATTCTTGCCCTGGCATTTTACCACACAGCAAAAGAAGGACTGTGCTGTCTAGACCGTAACACCTAATGAGTCAAGGACAGTTAGCAGTCACCTCATAGCCAGGCTGGTCCCGTACTGCCCTCATTTCAATCTGAGCCTTTGTGGTTTGAATGTTCCCATGAGGGCAGGCTACACAACCATACAATTGCGTAACCCTCTAGCCGCTGTAGAGTTTAACCCTTTTCTATGTCTAACAAGCTTACTTCATTTTTAGACTGGTTTTCCTTCACTCTGTCCGTTCTTAAATACAAAAGCTAACGTTAGGCTTTGAAACACCTGCTTAGACCTTGCGGTGACTTCCCATCTGAGGGTAAAAGCCACAAACCTTGCAAGATGCCCTTTACCATAGTGTTGCTATATCCCTGTGACAATTTCTATACGATCGCCACAGTGGTCTCTTCTTGTTCACCCCTAGAAATGCCAGGTATGCTCTTGAGCCATTCTTTCTCTTTACCCTTCCCTGACCTGAGTGTTCTCCCCTAAGATGGCGCCATGTTTTGGACTCTCAGCTTCTATTATCAATAACCACTTTCTCACATCAATGAACTTAAATCTAACACACACACACACACACACACACACACACGCACACTTCTCATCCGCATCTCAGTTTAATTTTGCTTATCCAGCACATGCTGTACCTCACTGATTTATCTTGCTCATTTCCTGAAATAAGATGTCAGTGAATCATTTGTCAAAATGTATGTCAATGTCCCCTAGCACAGACTAGAATTCCATTTAGTATGCCATTCCAGGAACACAGACGAATACATTTTTGCCTCTCCTCGAGTCAGAATTTATAGCAGCAATGAAATCACAAGCTGTATGAGTTTCATTGGGTGCAATTTGTCAAGCAGTCCCAGTATGATGGCTGGCTGTTGGCAAACACATACTCTTTCATTGCAATTTTAAATATTACTGTTAATTATTGCATTAGGAGTATACATAACATCTTACAATCATAGTTATCTACTCAAGTCACTGAGTGTCTGTAAAGGGGTTGGAGGGGTTATAGCATACTTTAAGGGATCCATAAAGGCCTTTGCTGAGGGAGAAGAAAGGAAAGGTTTCTGTTGGGCTAGGTAAGTTCTATTAGGATTATCACTGCAGAACCACAGGGCCACAACACGGACCTATCTGTAGGTTTGAATGGAGCTAGAAAGGCAAGGTGTGGGAGAATGGAAGCCACGGACACAAAATCCAGGGTGGGCAGAAGAATTTACAGCAATTCAAAAGGGATGTGTCAGCAGTGGAGAGTGGGCGGAGCTACAGACCCTAGGCCAGCTGGGAGTCAGTCCATCAGTTGCATGGAGCAGGTATGAGGTGACAGATCGATGGGGCCAGTGTGAAGTCCTCTTTCTGAAGTCCATGTCAGGACACGTCACCACTGCCACCATTCTGGTGTGTTTGGTATGTCCTTGGATTTGATTTTGATGTTCTGATTTTTAAAATCATTCCATTCGTTTACATCTCAAATGATATCCTACTTCCTGGTCACCGCTCCACAGGCCCCACAACCTACAATTTCCCTCTCCTCCCTCCCCTTTTCCTCTATAAAGGTGCTTCCCCCCGCCCCCCGCTCCCGTCCCACCCCCTACATTGGGGCATCAAACCTCCATAGGACCAAGGGCCTCCCCTTCCTAATGTTCTGATTTTAATATGCCCATGGCGCTGATATATCTCCATACATTTATAGGTGATGTGTTTTTATACTACCAGTCTGTATTTCATGTGTGGTGCTGGACAGGGAGTACTGTTCACCTGCATATCAAAGTGCGCATCATTCTGATTCTATATTTCCACTAGACATGTAGCCCAAACCTGCTTGTAAACTCAAGTCTCCCTACATAGGTACAGCCGAAGAGCCTGTGTTTCCACAACATAGAATCACTTGAGATCAGGGCATAGACTGATCTTAACAATCTCAATACGTAGTTTGCAAAAAAGAAAAGTAAGAGAGAAGAGAAATTTCTGACAACACCAAGTACCAGGTTCCAAGGACGGGTTGGTATGGTAGGATGGTTTAGAACACGTGGAAAGAGGGAAATGGGAAGATCAATATGAAGCAAGGCACCCCAACTCCTGAGACATGGAGACACACGCCCCACTTGAACTTCAGGCCCTCTCCAGGTTTCACCCAGTTTTCTCTCCAGGTAAAGCTACTTGAAAGTATCGCTCAGGCAGACCATGGCCTGTTAGGTGGAAATTCACTGCTTTGCCAATGGTCTTACATAAGAACTACCATAGGAGTTCTGAATGCTTTCTTGCATGTGCTATTTCCACTGTCTAAGACAGACACATGAGTTCATCTTTTTTATACACACACATATGTATATACACATAGAGGTGCATGCACACATGTGCATGCGTGCACGTGCACACACACACAGACACATACCCTACTGAGTCCATTTGGTGTTGTTCATATATGTATGTTTTAAGTGCTGACCATTTGGGGTTATTGGAATTCTTGTCCTTGGAGAGGACCAGTTGTCCCTCGTTTAGCAAACACTGATTTCCTGTAGCTCTTCCTTTGGGGTGAGATCCCAACAAAAGCCAATAGTTCTGAGCTTTCCTAGTTATCAGACTTAAACAGCATCTGTCAGCTATGCCACCATATTATTCAGGATGTGCTCTGCTGTGGTCACAGAACAATTTGCTCGCTAGCCCATCTCGAGAGCTGCCTTTCCCAACTGTCCTGCAGAGTACGTCTAGACAGCGATGATACCTAAACGACCTTGTCAGAGGAAGAGGAAGCAGCAGCCCCCACTTGGAGGAAGGAGTTCTCCATCCAGGAGTGAGTTGGTGATGGAGCAGAGTACACAAGGAAGTAAGGAAGGGGACTTCAGTCTATAGCTTGCTTGAAATATTTAAGGAAGAAAAATAGATAAACATTTCATCCTTTCACATTATTAATTTTTAAATAATAAATTTAGTCTTACAATCCAGATCACACCATAATTAAGTATGCTTTGATGCACAGACCTACCTGGGTCCAACATTCTGTTTGGCGGATGATAGAGTTCAACAGTATGTAGGCCAGGCCTACATGTGGTAGGTAGGACTAGGCGGGAATAAAACAATGAATTCGCCCAATGCACTGTACAACTTTCAGGTGGGTTCTCTTACCCAAAAAGTGAAAATCAGTAGCTCAATAACTAGGTACACCCTGTACATATGTTCTGTGTAGAGTGGGAACAGTCCCTAATTCGACCCCACTGCCCTTTCAGTCACAAGAGTCAACAGAAAACTCCTCCATCACCGAGGAGGATGCACAACGTAAAATTCACTTACAATTTGGCATCTTTCAGTGCAGACATTTGGTATCCTTTGCAGCATACAGAACTTAGTAGTGTATAAATTTTGTTCCTCAAAAACACACTAGTCCCAAGAATTCCATTTCTGATAAATTGATTATAATACTTTAGGAATGCTTATCAATATGAATTAAAATAGGTTATATTGTATAATCGCACCCCTCAGATCTTAGTAGGCCCCCAGACACACAGACTGTAGCACAACTGACACCATGACAGAAGTGCCACTGAGGCTGAGAACTCAGCACCCAGGCAGCAACATCTGCAAAAGGAGAACAGAGACCTAATCCATCAAAATGTGTACTTCCGGGAAAGTCCCTACATGCGCTAGCATTGTTTTTTGGCATCTGTAGTTCCAATTCCAGCTGACTGTTCTTGTTATTGGAAGCATATCAACCCAGAATATATTTTTTTGTGGTTTAAAAGCTCACTCTTAGAAAGATGCAGGGATACACTGAAATCTCGAATACCCAATGTAGTCTCCAGCTAGCTAATAAAGATGTCTATCATCTTAAGCCAGTATCCGATTAGTCTTGGATAGAGCTCACAACAATTCAAACATCAGGAGAAATTTACAAACCTACTGACACAATGGATTTTATAATTTTTCCGTTCCTTAGTGGACTCAAGCAAGCCAGCAAACTTAACTTTTCATTTATCAAGTCTGTCTGATATCCCACCTGGTTAAACATCGCCCTGCTGCACATCCTGTATAAACAGCACCATCGAACACTGGGGAAAAGAAAAATAGATAAGAGTTTAAGTAAATCATAAGTGGCATATTCAACTAGGAAGTTGAATTCCGCTGTAAGTTCCACAGTATCTTGTAAGAAAAGGGAGAGTGAAAATGATTCTTTTCTTGGAAACTGCAGAGATGCTAGACAAATGATGTCATTTCCTGTTATGTATTATATATAGAATGTGTATGAAGATGCAGGTACCCAGACAGACAGACAGACACACATTAACATAATTACTACACTTTCTATATTTTTTTCTTCTCAAGTCCCACCACGCCATCTGAAGTAAACTTTTATACATCATTCTGTCATAAGCTTATAATTATTTTTGGCATGTTTTTACTATTGTGGAGATTGATTGACATTGCTGAAATTCCAGACACCATTAAGAAAGCAAATAAGGACATTTAATGTCCTATAGAAAACTAACAAACTGATAAAAGATAGTTAACAGGTCTTCGTGGTGTGGTGGTGTGAGCGAGAAATGCTCCCCTAGAGTCCTGGCACTTGGACACTTGGTTCCTGTTGGTGGTGCTACCTGGAGAGGTTTAGGTCTCTGGAGCAAGCTTGGAGATTGTACACCTTACACCACTCCTGGGTCTGTCTCTCTCTCTCTCTCTCTCTCTCTCTCTCTCTCTCTCTCTCTCTCTCTCTCGTAAATTTAACTAATACAGAAAAATTGCACATATTTACAGAGTACCCGGAACTGTTCTGATGGTGCACACTCAGCTAGAGAGGAATGAAAGCCTCCGCTGTGCTATTGCCACACAGTATGGTGACTATAAATAGCTTGCAAAAGAGAAAAACTGGAATACACAGTTCCTTTTGGCATATGTGACACTTAAAAATTAGATTAAAATTGCATTCCAGTATAAGAGAGG
Organism: Rattus norvegicus; assembly: GCF_021556685.1. Classification (NCBI taxonomy): domain Eukaryota; kingdom Metazoa; phylum Chordata; class Mammalia; order Rodentia; family Muridae; genus Rattus; species Rattus norvegicus. Next base: position 131,486,990 of record NC_141540.1, read on the forward strand.
ATCTGAGATTGGAAATCCATACCATATAAAAGCCCACTTGATGCACACATCTGTAACCCCAGAGCTGGGAGAGGATGAGGGAAGAGGAAGAGGAGGACCTGTGGAATGCACTGAGCAGCCAGACTTACCAAAACTGGGAGCTGCATGCTCAGTGGAAGACACAGATTGAGAAACTAAGGGAGACAGCAACAGATGCAGAAGACACCCAAAGATGGCTGTAGGCACAGGCAAGCTCACTTCTTGTCCTGCTCACAGTCATGCTTGTATGTGTGTATACGCACATATGCTTACACAAACATGTGTGTGCACACAAACATATGCATGCAAACATGCATGTGCATGCATGTACACACACACATGCACACACACACACACACACACACACACCCCACAATCATCATGTGTTTCAACTTATTTTGGAGACTGACAGATTAAAGAAAAGATTCCATCCAAGTCCTGCTAGATTAATTAGTTTATTAGCGTTATTTACAGAAGTATGTGTTAACTCAGAAGCATCACCCGGACATGTCCGGGGCAGCAAGTGCACCTCTGTAGACACCTATTTGTAACATGTAATACTCATGTAAAACGGAACCACTCGGCGTTCTCTGTGCAGCTTACAGGCAGCTAAACTAGCAGAGACTCCCCGGTTTTGGCCAGCTACTCAGAGAGCAAAGGTTTCCAGAGGATTGTGCGCATGCCCCTGAGCTCCGTGAAACTCATCCTTCCTTCCAGAAGGGAATGTCAATACGTTGGACCTCAAGAGAATCCCCTGCGGCTGATCCCAACGGAATCAGTCTACAGTGGTCACGTGCAGCCAGAAGGAAGGGGGAGGCAAGAAGAGTGGAACCCAAATGCACTCGGTAATCAGTTCCTGTTGGAAACCTACTGTGTGCATTCTGTTCTGATGACCGCCTCTGGCCTCTAGTGAACACCAGGCATAGAGGTGCTGTATGTATACACATGTGAGGGCAAAACATTCACACCATGGGATAAAATAAACACAAATGAAATGCAAAATAGAGTGCAGTAGAAAATAATAAAGTTGTGAATTAAATAAATTATCAGAATTAACAAGAGATAGTGTGTGGGAATGAGGGGAGGCTGCATGATGGCTAGGACAACCCTCTCTATCCATAAGACCTGAAGTCACGCTGAGTGTGTACCAGACTTTGGAACCAGAAAGAACAAAGTCTTAAAGCATTAGGAGGAAGATGATGTGGGTGACTTATAGCCAACAAAGCAGATATTGGAAAAGACCAGAAAGAGACAAATAGGTCATTGTATATGGTCATGACAAAAGTCTGGACCATTCCTAGTTTCCTTTCTCATAGGTGTATGTATATGTTGACAGGCTAATGTAATGGACTGGTGTGTAGTTAATGTAAATATATATATATATATATATATATATATATATATATATACACATACATACATACATGTATCTTCATTTACTTTTTATTATTCTTTTACATCCTTTTGAGGGTATGGGATATGGTACTATTTTAAAGAAAACTCATAAATTGTGTTATTTTATCCCTAAATCCTTATCTGTTCTTTCTGACTTTCCTGGCTTTCCTGAAAAATTGTTTTCCAATGGTCAATTTGCTCGGAAGAGATAAATTATAATCATGTGGAAGTCATTAAGTGAGAAATATAATACGACTTTAAAAGGAATCCCTCAGCACTCTTGAATATGAATTGCAGTATATCAAGGAGCTATGTGAATAAAAAAAAAAAACCTTCCAAGCTTTGTCCAGAGAGGGATGAGGGAGGCTTGAGGGAAGGAGACCAAGGGCTGGTGTCAAAGGTCTAACTGACTGCCTGGAGAGACTCCCAACAGAACTTCCTGGTTTGGTGTATACAACAGAGGAGGGAAAGATAGGAGTTGAGTTGTGGAGTTGAGAGGCAAAGATAACAATTCTACTTGAGATAGGGAAGACTGAAGGAAGACCAAGAGTAAGCTTGTGAGTGTCAGTACATACCTAACGCTACTCCCTTATATAGACATTCAGAGTCAAGGGATCAGAAGGTCTGACAAGAGATTGAGGCTCACTGAAGAAAGGCCTGGCATTGACTTATGGAAGAGTATGTCAGTCACCTTTTCTATCACTGGGGGAAAATACCTACAATAGCATACAGAAAAACGTATTTGTATAGGGAAATGGATTCATAGCTTTTAGTCTATCCACTCTTGGCTCTGTTGATTCTTGGCCTGTTGGAAGGTAGAATGTCATTGGCAGAATGGAATATCAAAGGTGCTCACATGGTGACCAGGGATCAGAGACACAAAAGAAGGGGCAACAGTGCCAATATCACCTTCAGGGCCTGCCCCCAGTGCCCGCTTCATCCTACTTGCTCCTACTCTAAGGTTTTCAGGACTTTCCCAAGGTACCATCACCTGGGGACAAAGCTCTCAACATGGGAGCCTTCAGGAATATTACAGCTCCAAGCTGATATAATAAAGACAGCAATCAAATCCAGAGCCAAGGGAAATTGAAAACAGCCAACCATGTATATAAGAGAATGCCCAAGGCAAGGTGGTATCAGAATTATTTCTAGAAGTGGCCCCTTGTTTTTCACATTCAATCTGAAGCTTGGCTTAGAGGACATTAGGGACTGCATATTGCATTTTGTAACTTTGACTGGATATTCATGGAGAGGAGGTAGACATACTTTCATGCATACGTGTGTGTGTTAGGTATAAAGGTATATGTTTGCAAAGGTATACATATTGTATATGTATACATACACATCACACATGTATACACACACACATGCATGCACACATGCACACACACACAACTGGAAAAGTGAGCGAGTGGAGCCAACCCACACAGACACATCTGGGAGCGCTGCAGTCAGGGAAAAGTGTAGATTCTTAGGAGGAACCGTTTTCGTTTTGCTGAGGCAGATGCTAGTCATGCATATTTGCTGATGGGAACATCCTGACACACAGAGAGAGACTGACGACTCAGCCAAAAGTGAAAGTGGTGGCGAGAGTTCTTTGAAAACCAAATATATGGGTGCAACTGGAGCACAGAAGCGTCTGTCAGACAGAAGCAGAAGCAATTGCAAGAGAAGAGACAAACGCATGCCCCTGTTGGACGGTGCAGGTCACTTTGATGCTTAGAAAGCAACAGGGCATTTGGTGACTTGCCTCATCTTTTCTCAGTAAATAACAAAATTGTCAGCAGCTGAAAGTGGAGGACGGTGTTGGACGTTTTATAACAGACAGTGTGCAATAGGAGCCAGGGCTAAGACCACGTTTATCTAGTCCTATACGCTGTGTGGAATTGACACAGCACAGTGCGTTTGAGATAGAATTGAACAAAGGCAAGTTCTTGAGTGTGCCCGTCCTGATTTAATGCCTTCATTAGCACACACTTCCCGCTCCACGTGCTGGGTATAGGGCTGAGGAGACATCCCTGAGAAAGTCTGGTGTTCAGTCCTGCGACTAGTCTTAGGCTTCATCCTCAAACCTTTCAGAGAAGAGCCATGATTGCTCCCTCCTCAGATCCGATCCCCGTGTCTGAACAAAACAAGTGTTGACTTAAGCTGTAAAGGAAGCAAAGGTGGAGGACATCGCCTACATTTGATGAGGCGATGTCACAAGTCGTTTTGGTGGCTTATCTGATTTAGCAATATACAACTCTCTTTGTCAAATAATTCTCACACAATCACACTAACATCAGCAGCTGCCTTTGAAGTCAACGTCCATCCTTCCTTCCGAGCCTATAGCAGTGATGGGTGTTTTTACTCTCACTTTCTCAGTGGCATAGCAAACGCCTCCCTAAACCACTGTGGAGCAACTGGAGAAAGAAGTGAGACCTCAGAACAAGCCACGTGTGTGGCGGGCTGCAAGCCACAGCCCCAGAGGGCAGGAAGTTTAGAGGAGTGGCAACACTCAGACCCCATGAGAGTAAGGGAAAATGAAACCGCAAAGTGAGTTCTTCCCATCCCAGGGACCCCATATTGTAGTACCTTCATCCCTGTAACATTATAAAATACAAGGCAAGATTATTTCCTCCACCTGAAACCAGAGCACCCATAGGCCACATACTTTCAGAACTCTCTAGAACTCACCTGATCTCAATTTTTAACCCCATCACCGTAACTAACCAATATGTGGTATAATATATATTATATATACAGCATATTATTTATATGCATATACGAAGAATATCTGATAAACATTTGGTCTACTTATACAAAAGCTGCTGGCCTAACAACCCTAAATTGATTTCGAATTTACCCTGTGGGATGTTTTAGCTCCCCAGTGGTTTTCTTTTCTTCATTGTTTATCTGGGAGTAGAGAGAGCCCGAGTGATACAAAACTGCACGATGTTTCGTTTTATTTAGCTTTTCCAGAAATACTGCATGGTAAATGGAAAGTGTGCTCTCAGCCCGGATTCGTTTTAAAGGAGGCCACAGCTGGGCTGAAGAAACAGCTGGTGGAACTCTCATGGCTCGACCTGAGGTCTTCTGATACGGAGTCTAACCAATCCCTCTGCACAGCACCAGAGCCCTTCCGTAGCTGACAGGCTGCCATGTTTCTTAAGCGAGAGTTGCAGAGAATATGGGAGACCAATGCCTTCCCCTCGTCACTATCTCCCACGAGGACCAGTGCCTCATTCGTTCACAAGCGGTTAATGTAAGAACAACGTCGGTTCAATAGTTTTATCTTCTAACCAAATTTTACTCGTTTCCTTAGATAGAAAGGCTGTTGTCAACTAGATATTGTTTATAAACAACACAGAGATCTGAGTTCATCGCTATGGCTTAAAATGCCACAACAGCCCAGCGTTCCTTCATCGAAGAGAAGTAAACCCATCGTGGCTTGCAAATTACTTCATTCATTGACTTTTGTACTCTGGGCCAGAAAAACAGTCTCACCCTCCTCCATGCTATTTCAGTCCTGACGCCTTGGAGTGAAGAAGGGTCGCCCTTAGACGGGCTGAGGGAAGTTTCATCAGTATCCCTCATTGCACGTGAGCATTGTCAGGCTTCAGGTTCCAGACCATCTGGGAACACAGCAGCCCCATAACAGGAAGGTCAGGGGTGAGAGCAGTGCCTTAGAGAATAGCAGCCTTTGAGCTAAGAATCGCCTCCCACTTGCTAGGGGATTAACTCTGTTGCCCTCTCACTCTGGGGCTGATTCTGAAACAAAAGAGTCCAGAAGAGAACCTGGGAGTGCAGAACACTCACTTCGGCCTGGGGATTTAAGAGTTGCAGGCCTGGAAAATCAAGGAGGGATCAAAACCTCATCTTAGCCTGTCTGTGCTCATCTCTTGGCAGAGTGTTATGGAGAATGGCGTTTGTGCAAAATGGCGCCAAAGCTCTCAGATCTCTGTTTTACAAAGAATGGCAGGAAGCGTTTACAAAGTTATGTGAACTTTCTGATTAAAATGACTACAGTTATAATGTATTGAACAGTTATCGTGCCCCAACTAGTGTAAATAATTTCACACACAAACACATAAAACTAACACATGATCTTAAAATATATTACCTTTCCCTTTTACTATACTCAGAAAAAGTACATTAACATATAATAAGCAGCACAAGGAATATATTCTTTTGGTTCGAGATCATGAAAAAAGACTCTGAATATTACTCTAAATTTGTGTTTTCCCACTGATTACTCTTAAATGAGAATAAGCACGGTGTGGTGGTTTGAATAAAAAGCTCCCTATAGGTGCATAGGGAGTAGCACTATTAGGAGACACAGTTGAAGGCTTGGCCTTCTTGGAGAAGGTGTGTCACTAGGGGTTGGGGTTTGAGGTCTCATATGCTCAAGCAAAACTCGGTGTGGTTCATTTCTTCCAACTGGCCACCTGCAGATCAAGAGGGAGAGCTCTTGGTTCCTTCTCCAGCACCATGTCTGCCTGCAGCTGCCATGGTTCCCACCTCTGAAACCATAAGCCAGCCCCAACTAAATGTTTGCCCTTGCAAGAGTTGCTGCTGCTGTGGTCATCGTATCTCTTCACAGCCATAGAAACCCCAACTAAAACACACAGCAAAGGAAAGAGACCAGTGGAGTAGCAGCCCTCGCTTCTACCCATGGACACAGGCCCTGTCCCCTCAGTATGTGCCTAGATGTACTCAACTGGACACCATGAAATCCCTGTAACAACACTTGACACATTTTCGAAGGCCTTTGTTTTAAAATTTGGACTGCTTTGTGCTAAATTAATTCAGAGGGACACGAGGGAAGAGAAGATACACCAAGGAGCTGCCATTGCTATGGCAACCGAAAAAAAGAATTATGACTAATTATTTTTATCCCATATGTATATTTTATAGGAACTTTGAAAGGAAGGAAGTAGAAGTCAGGAAGCTCAGCCACAGACTAGAAAGGACGCGTGGCGTGAGAGCTCCTTTCTTCCTACCAAGAAGAGGAAAATGTCCTGGGAGCCTTTTCAGCCCTGCTAATGGATGCCAACAGAAAACTCAGTCCAAACTGAAACATCTCAAAGATGCTTTCACGCTAGAAATGGGTCCCATTCCCATACACTCCAAACTCATTAAGCTCTTGACCTTAAGTGTCAGATCATTCTGAGCTATTTCCAGACATTCTTAAGAGAATTCTAAGTGAGCCGAGGGCTCCGGGATTGAAATGCCGCAGAGTTTGTTCCCCACTGTCCTAGTTAGGGTTTCTATTGCTGTGATGAAACCATGACCAAAAGCATGTCGTGGAGGAAAGGTTTACTTGGCTCATACTTCTATTTCATAGTCCATCATTGAAGGAAGTCAGGGCGGGAATCCAACCTGGAGGCGGGAGCTGATGCTGCTTACTGGCTTGCTCCTCATGGCTTGCTCAGCCTGCTTTTTATAGAACCCAGGATCACCAGCCCAGAGATGGCCCCACCCACAATGGGCTGGGCCCTCCTCCATCTATCACTAACTAAAAAAAAAAAAATACTTAATGATCTGATGACATGGGAGCATTTTCTTTTCTCTTTTAACACAAATACTTCAACATTTTATTGCATCGTTTTTAAAATTCATTTACTTATTCACTTTACATCCCAATCACAGCCCTCCTCCTTCCTCTTCTCCCAGTCCTACCCTTATAAATCCCTCCTCCCATTGCCTCCTCCTGTTCTCCTCAGAGAAGGGGAAGACCCCACCTTGGGTACCACTCCACCCTGGGACATGGGGGCATTTTGTTGATTGAAGTTCTCTCGTTTCAAATGAATCTAGCTTGTGTCAAGTTGACGTAAAATTAGCCAGCACATCCAAGTACCAGCACCCTGGCCCAGATCTGCATCCAATCTAAACTTAATAAAACCATTATATTTCTTCTATCCAATCTGTGAATATATAGATGAGAGAACCCTGTATCAAACAAAGCTAATAGAAGGTAAGTCCTGAGTTAATTCATTGTGACTTGGAACTCTCTGAACAAAATTGTGTGGTCTTTTCTCAACGCACATGCACACGTTAGCCTTTCCAGGAGTGGCATTTATCTTGAGCTTTTCCCGTTGTTTTTCTTCACAGAGTTTCATTAAAATTGTGTTCACAATGGCAGTGGAAGTGGCTCAGGGAGACGAAGTGTTTTCTGAGCAAGCATAAGGCCCTGAATTCACAATCCCAGTAGCCACATAAAAGTAAGGTGTAGTGAAATGTGTCTGAGATACATAAACCAACAGATTCCAGGGGTTCACTTCCCAGCCAGTCTAACCAAAGCAGCTAGTTCTGGGCTCAGGGGAAGGACTTGTCTCAGAAACATAAGGTGGAACATGATAGAGAAAGGTACCCCCTAAACCTCAGCTCTCCACATACACATGCACAGAGGAGCATGAACATGAACATGAACATGCACATACAGACAGAAAGACAGACAGACACACACACACACACACACAAACGTATACAGTGCATTCACAAGCAACTGGAAATACAAGGAATTAAATGTGTATCTCCAACTTTTAAATATAATATTTTTACAAATTCCTTGAGAATCTCACGAACTATAATTTGATCGTATTCAGTCCCTACTTCTGCATTAAATTCCCCCCATATCCACTCTCACCTCCCTATGCCTACAACTTCATGTCCTCCTTAAAAATAGCACTCTGTCAAGTACAACTTATGCTCCCCACTTCCTCCTGGATATGTGCCTATCGACTGAAGCATGATCCATCTACTAGGGGCAACATCCCTTTATTATTTTTAAAATAAACCATATTATTCAAAACAATGTTCAAATAAATTAAAAAAAATACCGCACAGCAAAATTAGACAGGGAGTCTATACAACTTGGCGAAGTTAGAAATGTCATTCAGAATGGAAGCAACATAGTTTCACAATTTTTACATTTTCAGTATTAAATATGTTCTAGGCACTTATCCACCACCAACACCAAAATAATCCATGATGAAATTACCAGCAGAAAATCAGTCTTATATCTGCTTTCACAACGTGAAACCAGTACCATTACCTGCACTGAGCTCCTTTTCATCCATCCATTTACATTTAGCCTTCTTTGATTCTTTTTTATGCCATACTCACATGTGGATGTGTGTAGTGCCATATTGGATTTGGGCCTGGCTGCTTTGTAACTGCATGGCCACAGTTAAGAAGTCATGGGATTGTTGGACAGAGGCCTCTCCCATGTATTTACGGCACAGGAAGAAAAGACCAAGTAGTAAACACCCGATATCTCCACTGCATGACCTCTGCTGAGCCCGGCTGATGCATGTGGAACTGACACACCTGGACCACACCTGGGTGGTGGTCAATTTACTTCTGCCTTTTACTTCCTCAGCCTTTATCCTTGAGATTTAGGCTGGTCTTCTGGGATTTCTCCCTAATTAATTCAGGTCTCCTAGTTGGTCTTTTGTTACAGAAGTCACGAGCCAGGGTTTCCCACTGTGCTTCCCAGTTATTTTCTACCTGGAGACTTGGGTATATAAGTGGTGAATAAAGCTACAGGAGACTCTCACTATTCCTCTCACTCTCACTATTCCTCTCACTCTCACTCTTCCTTCCGCTCTTCCTCTCTCTCTCTCTCTCTCTCTCTCTCTCTCTCTCTCTCTCTCTCTCCCTCTCTTCCTCTCCTGGCTTGACACGATAACCTGTGTGTGTGTATGTGTGTTTCTTTCATCCCGTAGGCTTTCGCCCGATTCTCGGTACCAGGTCGGTGCTGGCGCCGACAAATGGAGGTCCCACCGAGATCGGAGAAGAAAGGGAGTACCACCTACGGGACGTCCCTGGAGCCCAGCCGGCATAGGAGGAGAAGGGACGGATTGGACGTAAGATGGGTCAGGAAAGGCCTGGATGATTTGGGCTAGCCTGAGTAAAACTTGTCATAAAAAAGGGACAAGGTAACGGTAAAGTGTTTTTGCATATGTGTTCTGTTAGAGTTATATTTTAGTCTTTGGACCCTGGCTAGAGATAGTTTACACCCTAGACATGAGAGAGAACGGGTTGGGGAAAAACAGTCCTCCCGGACTCTCCGCGGTTGCTTTGGAGAAAGAAAAACCTTTTCAGAGCTCTCCTAGGAACAGAGGGAAAGCAGGAGACGTCCTGCCTCTCTGCTGGCTCCTATTGGAGAAATGCTTATTTCTGGTTCTGGGTTCCATAGGTAGGATATGTGGGTCCCCTCGGTGGGACACTATCTAGTTTTTTCCTTCTATGTCTATTGTTTGTCCTTGGTGCACCAAGCTGTCCATGTCTGTCAGTTTATGTCTGTGGTTTTTGTTTCTCGTTGTTTAAATGTTTTGTGTTTCATGTTTAAAAGAAAAGGTTAAAATTTTAAATGCCGGTTGATTCACCCATTGATGTAGTTTTAACTCCTTTCAAAAAAGGTACAAATAAATAAAAAGTTTCAATTGGCTTTTGGAGCCTACATCTGTAGCTAGAAGCCTAAATCTGCTGGGCAAGCTCCCCAGGGGGCTGGCTAAATGTTTACACTAGCCAATTTTAAAGGAGCCAGCAGCTCCTCAGCTTCTATGTTAAGGGAGCGGATGGCTGTTTCTCTTAGAAAAATTCCCTGACTTATTATTAGACTTAGCAGGTGACAAGGTGCTTCTCTTAAAATCATAGCTAGAAAAGTAAAAATGGTGCTTGGTCTAAATATTAAAGATAGGTGTAGCCACTTCAATTTTGTTTCTGATTGGTTTTAAATGTATAAATATGCTCTATATGCCTTGGTTATGGACTATTGGCTTTTAGGTTATTGGATATGGTTAAAAAAGTATAATATTGGTAACAGAAAGTTGGCTTAAAACTGTAATTTGGATAAAGTCATTCTAGACAACATGTGGCATGAGCCAACCTAGGGAAACAGGTCTAAATTGAGATAATATTTTTATGGAATTCGTACTCTAGAAATCAGGCTTCTAAAAGATTTTAGGGCAATGTCTTTTTATTGAGGTATTAGAGACCGCACCATTGTGCGTTCATATGTAGGAATTGGCAGTCAAACTTAGTAGCATGAAGGATAGACTCGGTGTTTTGGAGACTGGATTTTGGAGACTAGTTTGTTAGAGGTTAAGTTTTGCTTTCCATAGTTCTGGTTTGCCCTGAAGTTATCTGTATTTTAATGCTAATTCCACTGCCCCAAGGACAGCTGCCTAGTCACTACTCAGAACTCAGGTGACCTTGTGGTTGTGCTCTGGTGTTACAAGGAGAACGTAAGGATTGTGATTAAGGATTGCCAGTGTTACATTGAGTAACTCAAACTTATTTATAATTGAGAAAAAAATCAAACAGGTAGAGATTGTTACAAGATTTACGAAGGATTGATGAGGTTTTAGAACTTGTGAGAGCATTATAGCCTGTTTGCTTACTTCAACCGCCATTCAAGATAGATTTAGAGGATTGCTAACAGCCTTGTATTATGTAATTTTGTTGCTTCTTCATTGTAAGAAGTTAGAACTTAAATCTTTCAATGTATATGGAAATTTTTACTACAAACCTTTGCTCTCAAAATGAGCTTTAATATTTGGGGAGTAGCTGTTACACTACTCCAGAAAAGAATATTTGAAGCTAATTTTAAGCTTCTAAGGATATGTTAATTGGCTAAGTACCTCACCTTACCAGAGGACTTAGGTCTTTTTTATGCACATTGGAGATAAAACTTCAGCTGTGTTAATACAGAATTGTAGGCTAGAGTCATGGAAGTATTTTAAAAAGAAACCTGGTGAAACATACCTTAGTCCAAACAGCAATTTAATTGGTTATTACAAAATACTGATATTTGGCCTAGATTTGGACAGATGTGTAGGGAGCCACGTCCTTAAAGAAACCAGGCTTGACAAAACCAGGAGCTGACCCGAAAGCCTTTCCACTAAGGACTAGCTTTCACGGTACCAGAAGGTGCCATGAAGATTTCCATTTGAGGGAAGTGATCCATAATGTATCCAGCTATGATGTCTGTGCTGCAATGACCAGCAAGGCAAGATGTCCCCAAAGGTGGCACTCAGACCTTGTTATTAACCAACACCTCTCTAACTGGACTTAAGACCTGTTCAACAAGAGGGAAATCATGCCTGGTACTGAAAACCCAGCCAACTACCTCGGGGGAGTGAAGTTACAGCTCTTAGAGTAGAAGCTACGATGGTCACCTTACTAAACCAGAATACGACTTAGCTACATTATGAATATTTACTCTTATACACACAGATAAGTGTAGTCTCTTTGCAACAGACAGAAACCATTACAGAAAACCACAATGGATCAAAATACAGAGATGTAGATACAAGTCCCAGCCAATACAGTCCTGGATGAGTTCTTCACCAACGATGTTCAGGGTTCACTGTGGAAGAGGGAATCAGAGAGAGTAAGGGCCAGAGGAACAGGAAGTTTGCTGCAAAACTGTGTCTCCGAGAAATGTCAGAGAAGCTATACCCATGAAGTCGAAGCCACAGGAGTGCCTAACCATGACCTAAATAATGACGACAGCAATAGACAAGGCTAACACGACATGGGACAGTTCGGGAGGCCTCATCACTAAACAAAGAGCTAGAGGGAACTAATGCTGAGAAGGGGAGAAATAATCTTCCCCAGGGAAGAGCACACCAGCACACCAACTATCCAACACCAATGGTAATTCCTGAACACACACACACACACATATAAATACACACACACATACCTATGTATATATACACAAATATATATAAATATACACACATACACATACGTATACATACACACATGCACATGTACATATGCACACATGCACACATGCATACGCACATACACATATATGTATACACACATATACATGCATGCATACTCACATATACACATATGTATACACATATGCACATATATATGTATATGTACACACATACATATATGTAAACACATATACACACATACATATATGTGTACAAACACACAAATACATATATATATATAAAATTATGATTATACAGACTAAACAGGTTGTATTTATATATACTTAGGAATACATGTATGTGTGTGTACCTATACGTGTCTGTATATGTTGTAATAGTTAAAGAAAAAGGAGGCCATGATTTTCAGAGAGAAGAGGAATACATGGAGGGGTAGTTGGAAGGAAGAAAGGAAAAAGGGAAATGATCATATTATAATCTCAAAGTATTTTACAAACTTTTCCAAAAGAAAATAACCCTGTCTCCCTTTCTCTCAGAAGCCATCACCTGTCCATAGCTCTTCAGTTAGTATCGGGGACAACGAACACTTTTCACTGCATCCTGGAGTGCTGACTGCTGATCTTGTGCTGATCTTGTGCAGGCTGCCATAGCTGCTGTGCGTTCATGAGGGCCATGGTCCAGTCATGTCCAGAGGACTGTCTCGCCTCCATCCTCCCTGCCTCTGGCTCTTCTGCTCCATCTTCCATGACGATCCCTGACCTTTGGGAAAGGGGAATTACAAATGTCACACTTGTAAGGGAACCATCTACTAACACTGTTTCTCTATCTTGTGAGTTTCTACATTAAGTACTACCCACTACACAAAGAAACTCTCTAATGATGTGTGAGAGCCACATTAATCTGTGGGTATAAAGACACAGTTTTAGAGAGGGGTCACTATTACCTCCATTTGAGGAACAAAAGTAATATGTCTGCCCCTGGGTCTATGACCCCACCAAACATTGGCCAGATTTACAGTAGCAGACATGTGCTTATTCCTTTGGAATGGGCTTCCAATCCAATCAGAGAGTTCTTGCTTACACTTAAAACATTCTGCCACAACTGCATCCGAGGGCATGTCTTGTCATGTAGGTTGGTTATTTATTTATTTATTTATTTATTTATTTATTTATTTATTTATTTTGCAGTTCACAGAGCTCACAATTGAAGAAGACCACTGATGACTTTCGCTTCCAACATCCAAGCACTTTTTGGCACAGCGAAAGCTAGCCATCACAAACTTCATTTCTCCATGACTTGTGATCAGTGCGTACGGTCATATCATAAAAAGCAATAGCAATGTTCTATATTGTTTTGGGACACCTCTCATCAATACCTTGAAAGGCAATATTTGACGCTTGGTATTGGGTTCATTTGGAAACCTATGTCTTCAGAGAGAAGCATTGTCCCCTCTGTAAAGCAGTTCCCGTGTGTGTGTGTGTGTGTGTGTGTGTGTGTGTGTGTGTCTGTGTGTCTGTGTGTCTGTGTGTCTGTGTGTGTGTGTGTGGGCATGAGTGTGGGGCTGGGAGTGTCCTATAAAATGGTCAGTTTTCATATGGCTTTTCAAACAGTATTACTCTTATACATCCCTTCCCCACCTCTTCTTTCCTTGCATTTCTCTCCATTTAAACATTCTATCATCCTCCATTCTCTTCACATCATCTGTGTTCTGCTCTCTCCCTCCTTTATAACCTTTCTCCTTTTGTTCCCTCCAACGCCCCCTGGTAGTTTCTGGATTCTACCCGTACAGCAAACTAAACAGACGAATCTAAAGAAATGTTAGGATCCACACGTGCGCGAGAATATCCAATCTTTCTTTCTCTGAACCTGGCCCACCTCACTCAGTATAAAGTGCTTTTTATAGCTCAGCCCGTTTACCTGCATTTTCTTTTCTAAAATATCATGGGAAGTTTTATCCATGACATCTATTAAGTGTATTATATTGGCCTACAAGTAGACTCATTTAAACTCTGAAATTTCAAAAAATCGTGCCTCCCACGTTTCAGCACATGGTGAGAATTTCATGATCTCACTTTTATTTATAGCTGAGAACATCAGCGCACATAGGTATCACATTTTCATTATCCATTCATGAGTAGATGAGCATCTAGGTTGTCATACCTTAGCTATTGTGAGAGAGCAGCTATGATAAACCTCTGTAATGTTAAAACAGGGTTCTTTGAGTATATGCCCAAGAGTGCCATAGCTGGGTCTCATGCTGACTTTGTTTCTGGATTTTCACAGTGACTGCACCCGTTTGCATTTTCACCAGCAGTGCACTAGGGTTCCCCATCCCTCTCATCCTCACCAGCATTTGTTGTCTTTTGTCTTCTTAGTCTTGGCCATTCCACCTGGGTTAATTTGAGCTCTTGAATTAGTTTAAATTTGCATTTCCCTGGTGGCTAAAGATGATTGCTTTAAATATATTTTTAGTCTTTTGTCTTTTCCCTAGAACTCTCTGTTCAGGTCCATAATCTGCTTTTTTTTTTTTTTTTTTTTTTTTTTTTCCGGAGCTGGGGACCGAACCCAGGGCCTTGCGCTTCCTAGGTAAGCGCTCTACCACTGAGCTAAATCCCCAGCCCCCATAATCTGCTTTTTTAATTGAGTTGTTTGCCTCGTGTTTAGGAATTTTGTTTTGTTGTTGTTGTTGTTAAAGTTCCTTGCACTTTCTAGAAAACCATTGTCTGTAGATGTCTAGCGCCAACAATGTTGTTTTCCCACTCTGTAGGCTACTTCATCACTTGATTGATGGTTTCCTCTGCAATACAGAAGCTTTTTGGGTCTTACAAATGTCCACGTGTTGACCGTTGGACAGCTACAACAGAAAGTCCTTCACTGCCCCAATATCGTCAAGTAAATTTCCTATTCTTTCTTCTAGAATTGTCAGAGTTTCATATCTGTATTTCCAACTGTCGAGTAGATTCTAAAATCCAGCAATGGCTTATTCCTCCACATTACCTCGTAGACCTGTGCATGAAAGTTAGGAAATTCTTTTCCCTAGCTTTCATGCAACATAGAAACTCAAGGACACACCAGTTTAATATTCGCAGATGTACTGAGAGATTCATAAGTAGTCGCTGTAAATTACATACTTGGAGCAAACTAATTTTCCTCATTGTATTAAACATGTGACCCTCATGGCTGACAGGGTGGAGGCAGGAGAGCCAGTGCGAACAGTAATCGCACTGAGAAGGCAGGCACTCACCTTCTCCAAACACTCGTATTTCTCAGCATAACGCTCGTTTCTGCACTCGGAGTGCTGCCCTTGGTCTTTTGACCCGTGGAGGCATTACTGCACCAGCTGTGTCTAATCCACAGTAGTGATCCAAACAGACTGAGAAAGGGAGCAACTGTACCCACAAGATCACTACGGGACCTCTGCCAACTATTTAGAGATTCCCTACTGCTACCCCAAGAACTGTGGGGATGCATGCGCCACATAATAATACAACAGGCTAACTTTGATCAATTGTATATCTTATGTTGGATTTTGTTCTACCAAATAATTTTATTTTTTATTGGATTTTTTATTTACATTTCAAATGTTATTCCCTTTCTCAGTTTCCCAGAGATAAGCCCCCATCCCATCTCCCTCCCCTTCTTCTATGAGGGTGTTCCCCTCTCCATCCACCTTTACCACTCCCCCCAACTTTCCCCTACACTGGGGGGTCCAGCCTTGGTAGGACCAAGGGCTTCTCCTTCTATTGGTGCCCAACAAGGCCATCCTCTGCTACATATGCAGCTGGAGCCTTGGGTCAGTCCATGTATAGTCTTTGGGTAGTGGTTTAGTCCCTGGGAGCTCTGGTTGGTTGGCATTGTTGTTCTTATGGTGTTGCAAGCCCCTTCAGCTCTTTCAGTCCTTTCTCTAATTCCTCCAACGGGGCTCCCGTTCTCAGTGCAATGGTTTCCTGCTAGCATTCACCTCTGTATTTGACATGCTCTGGCTGTGCCTCTCAGGAGACATCTATATCCAGTTCCTGTCAGCATGCACTTCTTAGCTTCATCAGTCTTATCTACTTTTGGTGGCGGTATATATATGTGGGCTGAATACCCATGTGTGGCAGGCTCTGAATGGCCATTCCTTCAGTCTCTGCTCCAAATTTTGCCTCCATATCCCCATCTACAAATATTTTTGTTCCCCTTTTTAAGAAGGAGTGAAGCATCCACACTTTGGTCATCCTTCCTGAGCTTCATGTGGTCTGTGTATCTTGGGTAATTTGAGCTTTTGGGCTAATATCCATTTATCAGTGAATGCATACCATGTATGTTCTTCTGTGATTGGGTCACCTCACTCAGGATGATATTTTCTAGTTCCATCCATTTACCTATGAATTTCATAAAGTCCTTGTTTTTGATAGCTGAGTAATATTCCATTGTGTAGATGTACCACATTTTCTGTATTCATTCCTCTGTGGAAGGGCATCTGGGTTCTTTCCAACTTCTGGCTATTATAAATAAGGCTGCTATGAACATAGTGGAGCACGTGTCTTTGTTATATGTTGGGGCATCTTTTGGGTATATGCCCAGGAGAGTATAGCTGGGTCCTCAGGTAGTTCAATGTCCAATTTTCTGAGGATCCTCTAGACTGATTTCCAGAGTGGTTATACCAGCTTGCAATCCCACCAACAATGGAGGAGTGTTCCTCTTTTTCTACATCCTTGGCAGCATCTGTTGTCACCTGAGTTTTTGATCTTAGCCATTCTGAGTGGTATGAGGTGGAATCTCAGGGTTGTTTTGATTTGCATTTCCCTGATGACTAAGGATGTTGAGCATTTCTTTAGGTGCTTCTCAGCCATTCCATATTCCTCAGCTGAAAATTCTTTGCTTAGCTCTGTACCCCATTTTTAATAGGGTTATTTATACAGGGCAAATATCAAAATGGTATAAGGAATGAGTAATTACTTAAAAGTCAGTTGAGACAGCAGTCTTACTGTACCACTTCTGTCCTAATCGCACATCCATCAGTCTCCAGTTCAACCATAGTTATAAAAGTTTTACTCTTCCTCCATGTTCTCTGGGCCCTCAAGGAGATGATGTAGGGCAGGTTTCTCAACCTGTGGGTTACAACCACTTGGAAATCAAGTAATCCTTTCATAGGGGTTGCCTAAGACTGTCAAGAAAACACAAAGTTACAGTTTTGAAGTAGCAACAAAAATAATTGAATGGCGGGGGGGTCACCACAACATAAGGAACTGTAGTAAAGGGGCGAACCAATAAAGAAGTGGAGAACTGCTGATATGGAGGTGCTGTTTGAAGTTGAGCACACGATAGTTACTTACTGTTGAGACTTTGAGAGGTCATTGCCCAATAACAAGGGAAGCTTCTTTGACCAAGCCTGAGGGCAGTGCTAGTCTATGGCTATCAAGACAAGTGCATAGGAGGCAATTGTCTTATATGTACTTAGCAAACATCAGTAACCCACTCCCCACCAGGGCCTGCACGAAGCATGCGTTTGACAAGATTTCCAGCACCACGTATGTATTCCCTCCATGGAGTGGGCCTCAAATATAATCAAAAGAAGTTGGTTATTCCCAGAATACCACACTCTTTTCAAATCCAGTCTTTTTAAATCCAAAGGAAAAAATACTCCCATATGATTTTACAATGAATAAAATATCTAAGTGAAAAGGGATCATGTAATTTTCAGTATCAGTATCTATCATTCGGAAGGCTAAGCCCAGCTGCCCCAGCAGCTATCTGCTGGTCAGTATTCCTTTGACAGCTACAATGTCCTTAGCTATAGCTCCTTGATGCTAACTCGTCCACCCCTCTTCCTACCACATGACGTCTTTGTATTTAGGATCAAGCTATATATCTCAGGGAGTCATACTCAGTATGTTTATTATGTTCTGGAAAATACAACTCTCATTTTCGGACTCTTTTTTTGCCAAAATTTTATTAATTATATTAACTATGGGGTTTGATGTCAAAGACAACTTGTGAACTTGAACACCTGAAGTAAAATGATTTGGGCTCTCCTTTTGATGACTTTATTAAAATCCAGCGTCCCTGCATCCCAGAAAATGCAAAATAAAAATGGAGTGACGAGTTCAGAGAAAATCTCATCCATGAGATCATTACTACAAAACTCTGGCAGTATCAGCAATTAAAGCGAATGGGTCATAAGTCAGGATGAAGACACTTAGCATCTGTGAAGCTTTGTCTCTCCGACTAGACTGTCAACTCAAGTGTAAGAAAACAAGATGTTCTGGTTTGAAAGTTTTTTTTGATTTTATGTTTTTCTGAGCAAAGTTGGAGGATAGATGCTAAAACATGCCATTCTTGGATAGTCATCATCAGTGCTGGAGAAACATAAAATCACAAAAGTTTGTCAATAGTCACTTTAAAATATGAATAAATTTTAGTCAAGCACAGATAGAAGACACAACTAATACTGACTGAGCATGTACTATATACCAGTTTCTTGCTGTACATTTTGTCGCCGGATACTTACAGGCTATCTTTCCAGAGCTGGATAAGTGATTGCCTAGCATGCACAATACCTATTTCCCATCCCCTGTATCATATAAAACCAGGCATGGGCTTGCAATCTCCTGGAGGTAGAAGCATTCAAGGCCATTTTCAACCACACAGCAAGTTCGAGACGAGCCTTGGCTGAACAAAACCCTGTCTCCAAACAAACTATAATAGAGTGTCTTTTTCGTTTTACTGAGAGACCTAAGGAGAGGAGAGGTCACATGACTTAGACACAATTGTCAGTAGCATAGATAAAGAAGCAGGAAAGAAACCCAAGGTTTCAGTTCAGCTTCTTCTAAATCATGGAATCAGTTCCCTTCGGTTCTGAACAAGACCAGTTTTTCTTAACTCATCTACAAGGTTGGATTTCCAGTTAGCCACTAGTTATGTTCCTTGTAAAAGGAGAGAGAGAGAGAGAGAGAGAGAGAGAGAGAGAGAGAGAGATTTGTGGTTAGCTTATATAATTTTAATATTTTTTCACAACCTGAGGTTCCTGGAATTTTCCAATAACAGCAAAAGGCTGTGAACTGGATGGTTCTATTTTACGCACTGAAAACCCACGGAGTGCTGAGATCTCCTAAATCCTCGTGTAAACTTTCTATTTTTCAAATGAAACAATTAAGGCTCAAAGATTATCTGAGCTTTTTGTAAATAAGAAAAAAATGGAGGGTTGGGGATTTAGCTCAGTGGTAAAGCACTTGCCTAGGAAGCGCAAGGCCCTGGGTTCGGTCCCCAGCTCCGAAAAATAGAACCAAGAAAAAAGTGGAGAAGTAAGAAAGATGCATGTAAATTGCCCAGTACAGGGCTTGCTACAAGCAAGTAGATATCAGTGTCATCTGCCAGGTGAAATGGGTGACAGAGAGAGGAGTAGGGATAAAAGAAATAAAGATTAAGTCGATGTGAAATAGTCATCTCTGAAAATGTAACTCTTCGTAATATGATGCAACTGAGTCTTGTTTACAGATTCTGACTAAAACTTTATCCTCATCTGGCAACTCACTTTCCAGTCTTGGAAGTTATGAAAATAACAGAGAGATGGGAAATAATAACGCTGGTGTACATTGTAGGTAGGGTGCACAGCTGCCTACTTACGTCAGGGAGACTTGATTAGATAAAAGGCTGACTCTCTGCAGGTGAGTCGTCATGTGCCTACGTAACTGTTCTCAAATATCTGCTATAGACTGAAATCATCAGGAGTGTGGAGAAGACTGAAGTAAGTCAAAGAGTCACTGCTGAGATAGAAAATATAACTGTTGTTGATAGTTGGATGAGAAGCAAACAGAAGCTGTCCGGCATGACTGAGACAGGTGATGCAAAAGAGAGACTGCAGAAAGCATGAAAGCACATGGGTGTGGATGTCTGTGAGGCTGGCTGTTCACATCACCAGACCACATACTACCCCTCTGGGAGAGAAGCCCTCGGTAAACTGATGGATATAGGTAGGCCAGCTCTTAACATGAGCTCAGCTGAGCCAGCTCTGTTTGTTTCCCCTGAGCTTAATCTCCACGTTTTAATTGACAGAACTACAGGCTTTCTTCTGGCATTTTACTGCTAAATGACAATTTCATGTGTGCTTTGAAGAAAGCTCTTAGAAACTCGACCATCATTACTAGTTACCTGTAACCTGAGCTGACATGGGTTAGATGGCCTTCATTTCTTCCTCTGGTTCTGAATCAAGTGTGTGCTTTCTCTTTTGATCTGCTCAACAGTCAATATTCTCAAAAGCCAAGACATTTAATTAAAGCCAAATGTTAATAGCCACCAGGTCAGATAAGGGAAAATAATTACGTTATGAATTTAACCTTGATGTAGCTTCATTACAACAAACCATTACCATAGTCTGAGGAACCAAAAGGAAATTGAAAGGTTGCCATTACTGCCTACTTGAGTTGAGCCTCATCAGGCTTCTCTTCCTTTGCAAACCCTTGGGTTCCATCATTAATAGTAGAATAATACTCATATATTAAGTGCCTGGACCTGGGTGCTCTCTGAGCTTTCCACTCAATAAGAAATTTTGCTTCACTTTAAGAACAAGAAAGGCCAGTGGCTGGGTAGAGGATTTGGAGCCATGAAGAAGTGGTCTTAAGAGCCAGATTGATGATGGTATTAGTGGAATAATTTGGCAGAAGGTGGAGCAGAGGAGAGAGAGATCCAGGCATCCTCCACATTGTCCACCAGAACACTGCTAGTGGAGGCAGGAGGCTGACCATCATAGTCCTCGGTTCTGTCCTTGTTCTGTCCTTGTCACAGGGCCAGTCAGCTGGAGTTCTCTGGCTACTGGACGCCTGCTGCTTTGATGGTGCATCTGAGGATTTACAACTGCACTTGGTCCTTCCTCCACCCTCCTCCAGCACCTCCCAGCAGGCTGCAGGAATCATGGCCCCCACGGCTGATGTCAGTCAAGGAACCCCATTTTCCTTCTCCTTTCCCAAAACCCCAAGGACAGAGACCAAATGGAAATTACATAGTGTTATTGTTTGTACACTAACTGAAAATGTAAAAAAAAATAGACAAATGTGTTGTCTGTTGAGAACTGAAGATAAGAAATGAAGCATGTGATTGGCAACGTCTCCCATGGGTTACACTTGAGCGAGGATGGTTCATTCATTAGAAGGACGTTGTAGAGATAAGTACCGCCTCCCTCTGCTTCTTTTAGAAACTGCAAAGGGAAACCAGGTCTTTGTGGCACTGTAGCAAGAGGAAATGATAAAACAAATTAGTTTTAAATTTACACAGTGCCAGGAACTCCTTCTACATGGCTCAGGCCCATGAATCTAGCTGGGAGGAGGGTCTCCAAGCCCACCCCCACAGTAACACACTTCCTCCAACAAGGCCACAACTTCTAATAGTGCCACTCCCTGGGCCAAGCATATGCAAACCATCACAGGGCTCATGACCCAAAGGCACTCCTGGAACTTAGAATTCCAAAGATTTTAAGGGCTATCTGCTAAAAAACTAGGAGGAAAGACCAAATATACATTATACACATCCCTTAAATTTCAATCTTTGATCTCTTCCATCATTGTCTTTCTAAACTAGAAAAAATTCTATAGTAAATGTTTACACCACTTTAAAATCAAAAGTAGCACACTTCTGTCTACAGAGATTTATCCTATGCAGAAGATGCATCCTGGGAATTTACATGCTCAACCAATACTCTAGTGCTTGCTATAGTCGCTCGCTCTCTTTGTTAAGATTAGCTGAGTTGACCTGGATCGTGGTGGAGTCTTATGTTAAGGTGGGTGCTGGGGGAACATCTGCCTGAGAAAAATAGCTTGGGTTTTGTTGCTCAACCATATCCTGGTCCAATCTATGTGCATGCCCATGAGACATCCACTCTCCAACCCTCAGAGAATAGAAAGTCCCAACAGTATTACCGTGGCCACATTGACCTCTAGGCAACTTTGGGCTGAATACCAGGCAGTTAGCATGGAGACTGAACAAAGTCTCCATGACTCACCACACTGCCACAGGACTGGTTTGATGATCTATGGTCAAAAAAGTTTCTCCTGCCCCAAGTATGGGAAAGACTTAGGGTGCAAAGGTCCAATCCTGATGGCTCTCACTGTACTGCAAAGACTCCTCAACGCAGATTTTTTTTCTCCAGGGCACATTCTCTTTGTGTCATGAGAGTGTACTTTTAAAATGTTGGTCTAATGAACTTGTACACACACACACACACACACACACACACACACACACACACACTCAAATAACAACAAAAAACTAGGAAGCTGAGGCTTAGCAAACATGTAACTTTCTTTGGATTGCCCAGTCAGCAGCAAGTACTGGAATCAGTTGCTTTGATTCCAAATCTGTAGCCCTCACAGGACATTGCAGTGAGATTTCAATCTTATTACCAATGAACCACAAGTAATTTCTTCATATTAATTTTTTATTTGTATCATGCACCCACATTATTTACAGAGAAATAAAACTTAGCCTTCCAAACAATCTTCCAATGTAGTCAGAAGATCTTTGCCCCCCACACCTTGTGTGGGTACAAACTTTAATATATATTGTTTACAGTTTCCAGGTGACAGGACACTATCTGCTAAGCATTCTTCCCAGCCTTCCTTCAGTCAGGTCTATTCTGCATCCATAATTTGGGTTGTTTTAAGTATGAAAACAAATAAAGCTACCTCTTAGTCAACCGCTAACTTCATTAGTAGTGAGCAAGGACTTGGCTAATTCTCTTTGCTCTTAAACAAATTATTAGATTCATTATTCTACACATAGTAGGTCCGGAAACAAGATGCACTTAACAGAGGTTAAAGGAGGATGTTCTGGCCATCAGAAGACTTCTTTGCTCTTCAGTTCGCTGTTTCTCAATATACTTGTACCTAGAGGATGCTTTTTCTTTTCTCTTGATTCAATTTGACAAGGATTTGAAATTTCTGATTTTTTTTACTTCAAAGAGCCTAACTTTCAAGAACAGATACAGATGTAGTCTTATCTCCTTCAATAGACATATTCTCAGTGGTAGTTAAGTAAAACCAACTTTGCTGAGAAATGAGAGCCCATCCCACGAATCTCCTCTGTTTCCATTTCCACGATGCATAGCCCACGGAGTGGGGATGATTGTGGAGATCTTCAAGGGCCAGAATGGTGACATTATACAAGCCAGCCAATCTCAGCAGTGTGTTTGTAAGGATTCTGCACAGACTCTGGCAGAATGTAGCTTTGCATTTTGAAACTCAGCCGCTAATGTGGCTTTCTTTTTTCTGGCTTAGTAGGCTTTGGGGCAGGCTTGTATGCATGGATTCACCCTGAGGTTTCCTTTATATGTAAGGGCCCCTAATGAGACACAGACCTCATGACTCAAGTTGTGATATTTGCTACACTTATTCTTAGTAAGAATGTAGGAGGGAGCTGTGAGAATCCAAGTGGATGAAATGGTCTTAAATTAACTAAATTACATGCGGGCTTGAAGAGATTCATCAGGCATTTGTTGAACTGGACTGGGCAGATATCTCAGGGTGAATGATTTCTCAATAGATAATACAAGCTATAGTTCACGTTCAATGTGGTAAGAGTTAAACCAAAAAGAAGAAGGAATGTAGGTACATGACTGGAGTTTAGAAATCTTTGAATCAAAATACGAATGCATGTGAGAAAAAAATCTCTACTGTATTAAAGGCACCAGAGAGTTCATACTGAAATTATGATCAGAGAACTCAAGGCCTCTCCATATCAGAACATTACAGATCAATAGTTCCCAGCTCCGCTATGCTTCTGAGATCAAGTGATCAATGACGGGATAAATTGGAATTGAAGAGGATCAATTTCTTACAAACATTTGTGTACTATAACTGTTGACAAGTATTTGGCTTGAATTGAATGGGGGAAGTGTTAAATTTAAGCAGTGGTTTACATAAGATAGAATTGACCACTTTCAGCTAGCAGGTTTTAACATATACAGTACAACTATGGCTTCATTTTTGATACTACCTCAGAACTTACCGAAGAGTTTTTCAAATGTTCTCTTACTCAATGTTACTAGAATTCTGTGAATGTCAAAGTTGGGTGTTGTCACCTCTACACGCACACGGGAAGCCCAAATTCAAGATCTCAGCCAAGTCCCACCAATGAGAAGGCAGTTAAGACTCCAGCCAACTCATGGCCTCTACTTAAAGGAATGTGGGTTAGAACGTCCTCTGAAGTCCTCTCTGGCATTCTGCATGGTGGTAGAACCTCATCACTTAACTGTTTCCCAAGACCCAAGCCTACTGATAATTTTGTCTTTGTTTGGAGCCAAGATCTTGCTATGTGGCCCAGGCTTGCTTCAGACTTACTGGCCCCTTGCTCAGCCCCTGGATGCTCAGATGACAGGCAAGGACAGCTCTCCCATAGTTTAAAAGGGATTTTATAGATTTAAAAATATGAAGACAGTCTAGTCAGCCTCCCTCCCTTTCAGAGGCATCGTTTTTCTTTCTCTCCGTCTGCAAAAGACATCATTGGACTACATGATCATTCAATAACATTAATTCAGAAAAGGAATTATAAAAATCTAGAAATTAATTTGGCGTGGGGAGCTAGTAAAAAAGGCATAGCCTCTAATATCTAACCCAGAAGAGAGTATCCAAATGAACGTCCCAGGAACTGGACTCCACGATCAGAAACAAGAGCTGTCCTGCTCTGACCCCCCTGAAGTCTGGATGTGATGGCCCTCTGCGGATGGTGGCAACTGTCACTTTAAAGACTGGCTTTCCTCGGGGGTAAATTCCAAGTCTAGATAACAAAATTAACTCATTCACTAGCAGCCCCGGTTTGTGTGGAGTCTGTTCTCTAAAACAAGAGGCAAGTGATGAAATCTTTGATGGACCTGCTGTGTCATAGGCCACTTCTTTCCCGGGATCCGAAGCCTGAAAGGAAGCAGCTTATTAACAGACAAAGGCTTGCCATTTAAATGACAGTTTTCTACGGCACTCCCCTTCTCCCACTCACTCCTAATTTCAGAGACACTGGAAAGTATTGGTTATAAAATGTCACTGCTAATCTGCTTGATAAAGTTTATTTGGGGCTTCTGCTTCAGAGCGTGTCACGGTAAACACAGTATTGACTTTTAAAATGCCTCATTTGGAATCTACCTTAAAAGTGTGTTGAGGTACGGGTGGGAGTAGAAGTGGAGTTGCCGATGAGGTAGAGGTGAGGAGGACAAGCTAACAAGTTAGGTCATGTTTCAAATTGCTATTCAGCCAAGGCTCGAGGGCAGAATGGACACTGAGCCATGTGGAAAGCACGATGCACAAATGATAGATATGTGGCTTCTAGCGAAGACTGATAATGTGCGTAGCCTGGAAGCTTGAGATTTGGCAGGCAAGACAACCTCATAGTCACACAGCAAAATTAGACACGCATCTCCAAGCAAGCTGAGTTTCACATGATGACCTTACTTTTAAAGGCTGAATCCCCACTAATCGTGTAAGATGCTGTTGCTGTGATTAATATTGTCAACTTGACTGGATTCAGGCTCGCCATGGAAACATACCTCTGGATATATCTTAGCAGTGTTTCCAGAAAGGCTTATAAGACTCGCTGTGAACGTAGGATGCACTGTTTCACAGGCTGGGGTCTTGAACCGAAGATGAAGAAAGCATGAACCGTGAACCAAGTACTAACACTCCTCTCGCTCTGATTGCTGGCTGCACACATAATATGGCCGACCACCTCATCCTGCACCACGATGGACACATCCTCAACCATGGGGCATAACAAACACTCACATCTTACATTGTATTTTCAGACATTTGGACAGAGCAACAAGAAAAGAAGCTACGGTAGCCATGATAGGGAAATTGTAGCTCAGGGCCTATTTTTCCAATTCCAACTGGGTCAATGGGAAAATATAGTAAAAAGATTTTGGCTCAAGATGTTGAAATTGCCATCCACATGTATACTCAAATCCCATTAAGATAAAAATCCAATATGGTATCCATTCACTAATGGTGCTAAGTAAAGGGCCACGACTAAAGCATCTACCCAGTACAGAGCACACGTTGGGGTTTAGGACAAGGAGACAGAAACAAAGCACGTATCCTTACATACACATGGGAAGAGACAGCGGCAAGGAGTGGCTAAGTTTTTACCATCACAATCTCAAGACTGATAATTATGGAAGTGTAAGGATGTTCTAGGAGGGAAATTTTTGTATGTATAAGGAATTTTTTTGGGAAAATGACATAACCATACCTTCCTCTGTTCGGTCCTCTTTCCTCAAGAAGCAATAGAATTGGCTCAGAGGCTAACAGAATCCTTCCCTAAACAGATGCAATCACTTCCCCACAAAAGGCTCTCAGAACTCTCCAACCACCTTGTGCCATGACGGTCCCTTCATGAATGAAGGAAGGAGCGCTCTCTACAGTGAAGAGGAAGATGAACAGTAACTATTCTGGGTCAACAGGTACAATGTGGACCACATAGGCTGTACCTAACATTATGGCCCTCAGACTCGGATGATCTCGGCTCCGGTGAAGCTGAGCGGGTCCTGAAGCAATGGATTAGAAAGCTCAGTCTTTCGCTACAATATGGCATCAAATATTGCTGTTTTCTGTGTGCTAGAAAAAAGGAAGGAAGACTGGGAACACTGTGCAAAGCACAAGTCCCACACCCCTGCTTTGGCATCTGCTCCCTTTGGCTTAAGAATGTGTAAGAGAAGTGAGCTTAGCATTTGGTTATCGGGAAATTGCATATAATCTTGTCATTCACAAAAATGTTATCTGTGCATGGTCTCCTCCATTTTCTTCCAGAACCCATCCGCTGAGGCAAATTTTCTCCCTGGGAAGTTGCACTTATCTTTGAAACCTGTACATTCTAGACAGTCTATTATGCTGTTTTTACTGAGCTTGCACCTGGGACTAAATCCCTCCTCACCCTTCCCATGGATGGGAGGCTACCGCTGACTCTTCCTTTAGGCTGCCAGCCCTCGGAAAAAGTACCTGCCTGATGACAGGCTAGCCTTGCCTATCTTTCCCAAGTCCAGATTCCCTCCTTTCTTGGAGGAAGCGAGAGGAATGACTACCACAGCCCACCCATACCCTCATTTCTGGACACAGGTTGCCACTCCAAAGCCTTAAGACATCTGAGAGAACCCAACGGGAAAGAGATCTTACACTTCAAGAGGAACAAACCAACCAGAATGATTTCTTCTCAGCATCTTTGACCTCTGACCTCTCTCTCCTACCACTCCTCACTTAACTGGGGCTCACTCTCTTCTTAACACTTGCCAGTTACCCAGACTTGTCTGTCTCTCATCCGAAAGGCACGTACACAGGTATCTTTTTGTGGTTTATACACATTTTACCATTGAAACAGAGCCAAGTTCAGACGCAACACTTTACCAATACACCACTTAGTGTTATGAAAATAATCAATGTAAGAAAACAGCCAAAAATGCTTGAAAGTACTTCCCTTGGCAGGACTAGAGGCAAGAGACCTTGTTGTTGCTGTTGTTAATTTAGAACACTATATGCTGGGTTGGTTTTTGTTGTTGTTGTTATATACATATTGTATAATAAACAATATGAAAAACAGAGGATACAAAGAAAGTATTCATTGTGTTAAAATAACCATTGTTTGTTAAGCTTAGAACTCTTCTCTAATATAATAACCCAAAATGCACATCTCCAAGGAAACCACAAATTTTACCCAAACAACGCAAATCCATTCTATTTTGGCTTGCCTCTTCTCGTTTTATATCAAGCCTCTCAGACCGGTTGAAATTAGACAAGCCCTAGGCATGGATTCTGGAGCCAGCCTAGGTTTCCATCTTGTGCTGTAACTCTCCAGTGTGATCCCAGCCTTCCGTGCATGCACCAGTCAGACCCTGGTCATCAATGAGGGTAAGCAAGGTTTCCAAGAAGACTGCATGGAAAAGCAGTGGGCTATAACTGGCACGTTGAGTACATGATTTAAAAAAAAAAAAGCAGCAGTAACTTGTATAGTGTGTGTGTGTGTGTGTGTGTGTGTGTGTGTGTTTGTGTGTGTGTGTGTGTGTTTGTGTGTGTGTGTGTGTTTCTAGATGTCCAAGCAATTTGATTCTCTGAAGTATGTAATATTCCGTATCTTTTCTATGACCATTAATTACCAACCACATGCTCTATCTTCTTCACACAACTTTAAAGGTCACGTGTGTCCTTCTTTTCCCACCCCTTGTCACCCCTGCTTCTATGAGGGTGCTCCCCCACTCACCTGCTCTGCCCAACATCCCTCTACACTGGGGCATCAAGCCTCCACAGGACCAAAGGCCTCCCCTCCTTGATGCCATATAAGGCCATCCTCTGCTTCATATGAAGCTGGAGCTATGGGTCCCTCCATGAGTACTCTTTGGTTGGTGGCTTAGTCCCTGGAGCTCTAGGAGCTCTGGTTGGCTGATATTGTTATTCTTCCTATGGAGTTGCAAACCCCTTCAGCTCCTTCAGTCCTTCCCCTAACTCCTCCATTGGGGTCAGTCCGATGGTTGGCTGCGAGTCTCTACTTTTCTGCCAATATGAATTTTAAGATTAATCATGCTGATTTCTCTTTCAGATCTCAGGCACCCAGGGTAGGATATTTTTAGAGGCTAAAATTTTGGACAACAACAACAAAAATAAAAACCAAACCAACCAAACAAACAAAACCACCACCAACAACAACAAAAACAGAAACACAAAACCCAAAAACAGTAACTGCTGGGGGCATTTTAAGATGTCCAGTCCCAAAAAGGTCAACTGGAAAAAAAAATCAATTGAAGACTTCAAAATTTTCTATATATAATCTGTATCCAAGTGTGTGTACACACACACACACACACACACACACACACACACACACAGTCAGCAAAGCAAAACAGCCCATGAATATCAATTAGTGATGATATAAAATTAACAGTATTAGTCTCCCAATCAGGATATTTCTATTTATTACTAACTTGACTCTTCTATAATAGAAACAACGGAGCTCTGATATGTCAGCCCCTATATCTTATTAGTCCTCAGGCTTTAGGAATTAAAGAATTCTTTAGGTGATTTAGGTGTCAATAGGAGGTGTCCCAGAGGTGTTCCTGAAGAGTGACTTCAGTGAGAAGAGAAAGCAAGAATCCAAAACCAGAAGAAAACAAAACGTGCCCGGCATAAGTGAAAGCCACTATGAGCATCCTGAGGGCATGAGTGGGCCAAACACCAGGCTCTGCTGCTCTGGCAGGGCTCTAGGTAAGTTCAGTGGTTCGAGAAACCAAGACAGTTGGCTTTTCCATACTCTATACCACCCCAAGCCCACACTTCGCTATAGCAGAGTAAAATGTTTACAGGAGAGAATGTAGAAGGAGCAAGCCATGTTCCAGTGGCTGCAGAAGAACCAGGAGGTTATAGATGCCTTAAAAATGGCAAGAAGAATAGCGAGGTGTTTCTACCCACTTTCCATCCTTGAAAAGGGTGTTTACTTTCCCTCTGGCCACAGTCTTCTTCACCCGTGTGTTTGTTTAAACTCTTCAGCTTCCTAAGTGTTTGATGTGTGACCAATGTCCTGAAAGGTGTGCCCTGGTTGTCTTGAAAGCTGTAGCGAAGTGAATCGGCTGTAACAGAACTTCATGTTACTATCCTGGTTAGATGACAGGCTGGGCCGCGAAGACCTCGTTGAATATGATAACTGACCTCACACTTGGGGCTTTACTGCACAAATTATTTAGTTTGCTGAGCTCAAAATTAACTGTGTGAGCCATCTGGAAATAAAGAGAAAAAATTTTTCAGAGTTTTTCAAAATGTCGGTGTTTATGGGTTGCTCTCTCTCTCTCATTAAGAAACTGTAGGGGAAAACAGTAGTTACTACTGAACTAGAAAGGCTTAGGTTGCAGGAAATAAGGTTATTAAAACTCCCTCCATGTCCATGTCTGGGACCTGGTTGTGTGGTATCGAGCAGCAACTGACAGACGTGAACCTTTCCAAATTTCAAATGGTTGTTGGTGTAAGAGACAAAAACCTATTACAACCCAAATAGCAACAAAAGGTCAAGAAGCCACATGCCACAATGCAGGATCTATGTTGAGAATTTAGATGATACTAGGCAGATATCCTGTGCAGACAGACTAAACATGGAAAAAAACTCAAGTAAAATAAGCTTTCATTCTGAAATTATGTCCAAATTGGGATGGAGTACTACACACGCACTATACTCTTCAGTTTTTGTCAACACGCACACACCTAAAGAACATACGCTTAACCTAACTGGCTCAAAACTTAAGAGAATTTTTTGTCATCAGAGCCCTTTAATAGCTTTCTCCATACAGTTGGAAAGAATCCCAATGCAATTCCTGCATATCTGCCGGAATTGGAATTCTGAAACAACAGGAAAAAAAGCCAAGTCACTGTTAACGTTATGCAGTAGAAGGCCACAGTACTTTTGAGTTCAATGTGGCTTTGAAAGAAACAGTATTTGCAATCTAGACTTCAGGAATGTCTAGAAGATATAAACAACCAAGTCACTGGAACTACTTTTTAAATGCATGCTTCCAAGGGCTTTACTTTAAAAACTTCAACTCGCCCACACCCGCGGATCCCGGCCCGCAGCAGCTCTCTGCTCCCAGACCCGGTGAGAGAGAGACCCAACCGCCTGGTCAGGTGGGCACTCCTGAGGCTGCAGAGCAGAAGAGACCAACAACACTGCTCACCCCTGCCCACATCCCTGGCCCAAGAGGAAACTGTATAAGGCCTCTGGGCTCCCGTGGAGGAGGGCCCAGGAGCAGCAGGACACCTGCCTGAGACACCACCGGAACCGGAAAGAAACAGACCGGATAAACAGTTCTCTGCACCCAAATCCCGTGGGAGGGAGAGCTAAACCTTCAGAGAGGCAGACAAGCCTGGGAAACCAGAAGAGACTGCTCCCTGCACACACATCTCGGACGCCAGAGGAAAAAGCCAAAGACCATCTGGAACCCTGGTGCACTGAAGCTCCCGGAAGGGGCGGCACAGGTCTTCCTGGTTGCTGCCGCTGCAGAGAGCCCCTGGGCAGCACCCCACGAGCGAACCTGAGCCTCGGGACCACAGGTAAGACCAAATTTTCTGCTGCAAGAAAGCTGCCTGGTGAACTCAAGACACAGGCCCACAGGAACAGCTGAAGACCTGTAGAGAGGAAAAACTACACGCCCGAAAGCAGAACACTCTGTCCCCATAACTGACTGAAAGAGAGGAAAACAGGTCTACAGCACTCCTGACACACAGGCTTATAGGACAGTCTAGCCACTGTCAGAAATAGCAGAACAAAGTAACACTAGAGATAATCTGATGGCGAGAGGCAAGCGCAGGAATCCAAGCAACAGAAACCAAGACTACATGCCATCATCGGAGCCCAATTCTCCCACCAAAACAAACATGGAATATTCAAACACACCAGAAAAGCAAGATCTAGTTTCAAAATCATATTTGATCATGATGCTGGAGGACTTCAAGAAAGACATGAACACACTTAGGGAAACACAGGAAAACATTAATAAACAAGTAGAAGCCTACAGAGAGGAATCACAAAAATCCCTGAAAGAATTCCAGGAAAACACAATCAAACAGTTGAAGGAATTAAAAATGGAAATAGAAGCAATCAAGAAAGAACACATGGAAACAACCCTGGATATAGAAAACCAAAAGAAGAGACAAGGAGCTGTAGATACAAGCTTCACCAACAGAATACAAGAGATGGAAGAGAGAATCTCAGGAGCAGAAGATTCCATAGAAATCATTGACTCAACTGTCAAAGATAATGTAAAGCGGAAAAAGCTACTGGTCCAAAACATACAGGAAATCCAGGACTCAATGTGAAGATCAAACCTAAGGATAATAGGTATAGAAGAGAGTGAAGACTCCCAGCTCAAAGGACCAGTAAATATCTTCAACAAAATCATAGAAGAAAACTTCCCTAACCTAAAAAAAGAGATACCCATAGACATACAAGAAGCCTACAGAACTCCAAATAGATTGGACCAGAAAAGAAACACCTCCCGTCACATAATTGTCAAAACACCAAACGCACAAAATAAAGAAAGAATATTAAAAGCAGTAAGGGAAAAAGGTCAAGTAACATATAAAGGGAGACCTATCAGAATCACACCAGACTTCTCGCCAGAAACTATGAAGGCCAGAAGATCCTGGACTGATGTCATACAGACCCTAAGAGAACACAAATGCCAGCCCAGGTTACTGTATCCAGCAAAACTCTCAATTAACATTGATGGAGAAACCAAGATATTCCATGACAAAACCAAATTTACACAATATCTTTCTACAAATCCAGCACTACAAAGGATAATAAATGGTAAAGCCCAACATAAGGAGGCAAGCTATACCCTAGAAGAAGCAAGAAACTAATCGTCTTGGCAACAAAACAAAGAGAATGAAAGCACACAAACATAACCTCACATCCAAATATGAATATAACAGGAAGCAATAATCACTATTCCTTAATATCTCTCAATATCAATGGCCTCAACTCCCCAATAAAAAGACATAGATTAACAAACTGGATACGCAACGAGGACCCTGCATTCTGCTGCCTACAGGAAACACACCTCAGAGACAAAGACAGACACTACCTCAGAGTGAAAGGCTGGAAAACAACTTTCCAAGCAAATGGTCAGAAGAAGCAAGCTGGAGTAGCCATTCTAATATCAAATAAAATCAATTTCCAACTAAAAGTCATCAAAAAAGATAAGGAAGGACACTTCATATTCATCAAAGGAAAAATCCACCAAGATGAACTCTCAATCCTAAATATCTATGCCCCAAATACAAGGGCACCTACATACGTAAAAGAAACCTTACTAAAGCTCAAAACACACATTGCACCTCACACAATAATAGTGGGAGATTTCAACACCCCACTCTCATCAATGGACAGATCATGGAAACAGAAATTAAACAGTGATGTCGACAGACTAAGAGAAGTCATGAGCCAAATGGACTTAACAGATATTTATAGAACATTCTATCCTAAAGCAAAAGGATATACCTTCTTCTCAGCTCCTCATGGTACTTTCTCCAAAATTGACCATATAATTGGTCAAAAAACGGGCCTCAACAGGTACAGAAAGATAGAAATAATCCCATGCGTGCTATCGGACCACCACGGCCTAAAACTGGTCTTCAATAACAATAAGGGAAGAATGCCCACATATACGTGGAAATTGAACAATGCTCTACTCAATGATAACCTGGTCAAGGAAGAAATAAAGAAAGAAATTAAAAACTTTTTAGAATTTAATGAAAATGAAGATACAACATACCCAAACTTATGGGACACAATGAAAGCTGTGCTAAGAGGAAAACTCATAGCGCTGAGTGCCTGCAGAAAGAAACAGGAAAGAGCATATGTCAGCAGCTTGACAGCACACCTAAAAGCTCTAGAACAAAAAGAAGCAAATACACCCAGGAGGAGTAGAAGGCAGGAAATAATCAAACTCAGAGCTGAAATCAACCAAGTAGAAACAAAAAGGACCATAGAAAGAATCAACAGAACCAAAAGTTGGTTCTTTGAGAAAATCAACAAGATAGATAAACCCTTAGCCAGACTAACGAGAGGACACAGAGAGTGCGTCCAAATTAACAAAATCAGAAATGAAAAGGGAGACATAACTACAGATTCAGAGGAAATTAAAAAAATCATCA
Organism: Rattus norvegicus; assembly: GCF_021556685.1. Classification (NCBI taxonomy): domain Eukaryota; kingdom Metazoa; phylum Chordata; class Mammalia; order Rodentia; family Muridae; genus Rattus; species Rattus norvegicus. The sequence goes on from NC_141540.1 coordinate 131,520,726, forward strand.
GATCTTACTATAAAAACCTATATTCAACAAAATTTGAAAATCTTCAGGAAATGGACAATTTCCTAGACAGATACCAGGTATCGAAGTTAAATCAGGAACAGATAAACCAGTTAAACAACCTCATAACTCCTAAGGAAATAGAAGCAGTCATTAAAGGTCTCCCAACCAAAAAGAGCCCAGGTCCAGACGGGTTTAGTGCAGAATTCTATCAAACCTTCATAGAAGACCTCATACCAATATTATCCAAACTATTCCACAAAATTGAAACAGATGGAGCCCTACCGAATTCCTTCTACGAAGCCACAATTACTCTTATACCTAAACCACACAAAGACACAACAAAGAAAGAGAACTTCAGACCAATTTCCCTTATGAATATCGACGCAAAAATACTCAATAAAATTCTGGCAAACCGAATTCAAGAGCACATCAAAACAATCATCCACCATGATCAAGTAGGCTTCATCCCAGGCATGCAGGGATGGTTTAATATACGGAAAACCATCAACGTGATCCATTATATAAACAAACTGAAAGAACAGAACCACATGATCATTTCATTAGATGCTGAGAAAGCATTTGACAAAATTCAACACCCCTTCATGATAAAAGTCCTGGAAAGAATAGGAATTCAAGGCCCATACCTAAACATAGTAAAAGCCATATACAGCAAACCAGTTGCTAACATTAAACTAAATGGAGAGAAACTTGAAGCAATCCCACTAAAATCAGGGACTAGACAAGGCTGCCCACTCTCTCCCTACTTATTCAATATAGTTCTTGAAGTTCTAACCAGAGCAATCAGACAACAAAAGGAGATCAAAGGGATACAGATCGGAAAAGAAGAGGTCAAAATATCACTATTTGCAGATGATATGATAGTATATTTAAGTGATCCCAAAAGTTCCACCAGAGAACTACTAAAGCTGATAAACAACTTCAGCAAAGTGGCTGGGTATAAAATTAACTCAAATAAATCAGTTGCCTTCCTCTATACAAAAGAGAAACAAGCCGAGAAAGAAATTAGGGAAACGACACCCTTCATAATAGACCCAAACAATATAAAGTACCTCGGTGTGACTTTAACCAAGCAAGTAAAAGATCTGTACAATAAGAACTTCAAGACACTGAGGAAAGAAATTGAAGAAGACCTCAGAAGATGGAAAGATCTCCCATGCTCATGGATTGGCAGGATTAATATAGTAAAAATGGCCATTTTACCAAAAGCAATCTACAGATTCAATGCAATCCCCATCAAAATACCAATCCAATTCTTCAAAGAGTTAGACAGAACAATTTGCAAATTCATCTGGAATAACAAAAAACCCAGGATAGCTAAAGCTATCCTCAACAATAAAAGGACTTCAGGGGGAATCACTATCCCTGAACTCAAGCAGTATTACAGAGCAATAGTGATAAAAACTGCATGGTATTGGTACAGGGACAGACAGATAGACCAATGGAATAGAATTGAAGACCCAGAAACGAACCCACACACCTATGGTCACTTGATTTTTGACAAAGGAGCCAAAACCATCCAATGGAAAAAAGATAGCATTTTCAGCAAATGGTGCTGGTTCAACTGGAGGGCAACATGTAGAAGAATGCAGATCGATCCATGCTTATCACCCTGTACAAAGCTTAAGTCCAAGTGGATCAAGGACCTCCACATCAAACCAGACACACTCAAACTAATAGAAGAAAAACTAGGGAAACATCTGGAACACATGGGCACTGGAAAAAATTTCCTGAACAAAACACCAATGGCTTATGCTCTAAGATCAAGAATCGACAAATGGGATCTCATAAAACTGCAAAGCTTCTGTAAGGCAAAGGACACTGTGGTTAGGACAAAACGGCAACCAACAGATTGGGAAAAGATCTTTACCAATCCTACAACAGATAGAGGTCTTATATCCAAAATATACAAAGAACTCAAGAAGTTAGACCACAGGGAAACAAATAACCCTATTAAAAAATGGGGTTCAGAGCTAAACAAAGAATTCACAGCTGAGGAATGCCGAATGGCGGAGAAACACCTAAAGAAATGTTCAACATCTTTAGTCATAAGGGAAATGCAAATCAAAACAACCCTGAGATTTCACCTCACACCAGTGCGATTGGCTAAGATCAAAAACTCAGGTGACAGCAGATGCTGGCGAGGATGTGGAGAAAGAGGAACACTCCTCCATTGTTGGTGGGATTGCAGACTGGTAAAACCTTTCTGGAAATTAGTCTGGAGGTTCCTCAGAAAATTGGACATTGAACTGCCTGAGGATCCAGCTATACCTCTCTTGGGCATATACCCAAAAGATGCCTCAACATATAAAAGAGACACGTGCTCCACTATGTTCATCGCAGCCTTATTTATAATAGCCAGAAAATGGAAAGAACCCAGATGCCCTTCAACAGAGGAATGGATACAGAAAATGTGGTACATCTACACAATGGAATATTACTCAGCTATCAAAAACAACGACTTTATGAAATTCGTAGGCAAATGGTTGGAACTGGAAAATATCATCCTGAGTGAGCTAACCCAATCACAGAAAGACATACATGGTATGCACTCATTGATAAGTGGCTATTAGCCCAAATGCTTGAATTACCCTAGATCCCTAGAACAAACGAAACTCAAGACGGATGATCAAAATGTGAATGCTTCACTCCTTCTTTAAATGAGGAAAAAGAATACCCTTGGCAGGGAAGGGAGAGGCAAAGATTAAAACAGAGACTTAAGGAACACCCATTTAGAGCCTGCCCCACATGTGGCCCATACATATACAGCCACCCAATTAGAGAAGATGGATGAAGCAAAGAAGTGCAGACCGACAGGAGCCGGATGTAGATCTCTCCTGAGAGACACAGCCAGAATACAGCAAATACAGAGGCGAATGCCAGCAGCAAACCACTGAACTGAGAATAGGTCCCCTATTGAAGAAATCAGAGAAAGAACTGGAAGAGCTTGAAGGGGCTCGAGACCCCAAAATACAACAATGCCAAGCAACCAGAGCTTCCAGGGACTAAGCCACTACCTAAAGACTATACATGGAGTGACCCTGGACTCTGACCCCATAGGTAGCAATGAATATCCTAGTAAGAGCACCAGTGGAAGGGGAAGCCCTGGGTCCTGCTAAGACTGAACCCCCAGTGAACTAGTCTATGGGGGGAGGGCGGCAATGGTGGGAGGGTTGGGAGGGGAACACCCATAAGGAAGGGGAGGGGGGAGGGGGATGTTTGCCCGGAAACCGGGAAAGGGAATAACACTCGAAATGTATATAAGAAATACTCAAGTTAATAAAAAAAAAAAAATGAAAAAAAAAAAACTTCAACTCATAAAAATGCTCTTCCGTTAATCACAGCTTAATGCCATGGGTCTGAAGACTTAATTAGAATATTTTTAAGACTATAATATTTACAGGTTGTAGATATGAATCTAAGAGTCCCTGAGGATGTTGCACAGAGGAAAATTCTCTTAGAGTGGGAGAGATTAAAGTCATGAAGTTAAGTAAATGTGCTGGAAAGTCTGGACTATGTAACCACTTACAAGCATCATTTACTAGACAGATAATAAAACATAATGATTAAAAAATCAAAATCAGAATGCAAAATAATCATTTTTGTGAGGACAGGGGAAGAAGAGAGGGAAAGGTATGGGCTAGCCAAATTGAGGATGGATGAAAGAACCCCATGGAAACCTATTTTCTAATCCTATTCAAAAAACATAATCAACAAATATTTGAATGGAGGCAGATAGTATTTATTAAATAAAAATCCCATACCAGGTATGGGATACCCTATCAGTTGTTGGTAGGGAATCCCTAGAGCTCCCCAAACATTAGCCAATGCTAATGTTTTGATAACCCACTAAAACTAAAGAGAGAGCCTCTAATTCTGAAGATATCACACACTTGGCTTACAGAACACTGAGAAGTCAAACTGGAACTGATGTAAGAGTTTCTTCCCTGTTTTCAAAGCTCTACAAGATGTTGTACTACAAGCTTCTGAGGGGAGCAAAGTCATCAAGTGTTCTATCCACCACAAGTTACAATAATGACCTGCATAGCTAGATTATGTACATCAGTGCAATACTGGTATGACCATATGGATGCCAACAACTGCTTGCTGAGTTAAACGGAAGCCTGGTCTACAGGAGAAGAGTCATGGTAATCCAATCAAGAGCTTGGGTATTGGGTGGTTACAAACTCTGAGGTCAGAGATAGTGGATTACCATTGCTTTGCTGAACAGGCAAGGTGTCAATTTGTCTTCTAAATAATTACATTGATACCCATAGATTAGTGGCATTCTCAGCCTTCACCAGAGAATTTTTCATGGTAGACCAGAGGATAATGTAGACTTAATATGAGTCAAATTGCAGAAAATAAGCGACTGCGGGCTGCTCAGCCAAGGCTCAGAGAACACTGGGATGGGGGGACACAGAAAGAATATCAGAGTCAGACTTTGGGGAGCTGTGTTGCAAAGCAGTTTCTTCCAGATGCGACACACTATTGCACTCATGAACTCACTACAGCCGTGATTACCTACTCAAACGCAAGACTACGGAAGAATGGACCTGTCAACATTTTGTCCTGAATGGGCAAGGCTCTATCCTTGCCAAGGGACTATGGGCAGTTAAATTTTTCCAGGAAATAGGGTATGAGTCTTTTCATTCAGTATTATGGCCATTGATGTTTTCCACATCCCGCAAATAATCCCTCATACATGCTCATGCAAACCAGTATAACTAATCTCAGTGCATACGTATATGAAGAGGCTAATTCAGAAGAAGGGCTTCAGTTTGGGGAGAAGAGAGTGACCAAAAAAAAATAATTGAGGCTAAACTATGAAGTCGTCAAGACTGAAAAACATTTCAAGGAGGTCAGGTGCGGTGGCACACGCCGGCAGGTGGATCTCTGTGAGTTCAAGGCCAGCCTGGTCTGTGCAATGAATTCCAGGACAGTCAGTGTTAGACTGACCCTGTCTCACAACAACAAACAACAAAAAAGATTTTTTTCCAAGAAATTTTTGGAGTTTTTTTAAGTGCTAAAGCTTATGGATTCTAAGATGTCCAAAGTTTATTTTCTATAAAGAAAAACAGATTCTAAAGCAAAGACTTGCATTGAGTTATTGTTGGGACAATTCTTCATGCTAGGTCTTCTAACATCTGCACATGGACTTTACGGACAGTTAACTAGGTAAGATGGTGCATGCCCGTAAGCCAGGACTCAGGAGGCAGATACAGGAGGATCATCCCAAGTTCAAGACCAGACTAGTCAATGTAGCAGATTTCAGGATAGCCAGGGTTGTAATAGAAATAACTTGTCTTAAAATGTACTAGCTTTACACAGCATACTGTCGAGATTTCGTGTGTTCTTGAGTTCTTCCTCTGAAGCCCACGGCACTAAGTCTCTGAGATGGTCTCAGATCCCTGTAAACATGTATTCAAGTGGCTACACATGACTACACGGCTACATGTGGGCTACACTGCTGGTTTCTTAACTGCACTGTGCATTGGGACATCTTTCTTTCAAGGAGACTTTGAAAATTACAGCTTCCAGGAGGTTCCTCAGACTGACAGAGTCAACATCTCTGAATGTAGTTTCCTCCCTAATTCTTTACCTCCTGGAGTCTTAAAACCTACAGTTTGAGTTAGGCTAAGAAAGATCAAAGGTTTGGAAACAAAAAGGGAAGGAATTCCTGGTCCATTCCAAGCTCTGTTACAGCAGGACACGCCTTTTGATCTGGAAAGATAAAGACCACAGAAAACCAGCCAAGGCCAGTGTCCTAGTTAGGGTTACTACAGTTGTGATTAAACACCGTGGCCAAAAAAACTTGGGGAGGAGAGGGTTTATTTGGCTTACACTTCCATATCACTGCTTATTATCTAAAGATGTCAGGACAGGAACTCAAATAGGGTAGGAACTTGGAGGCAGGAGCCGAAGCACAGCTGTTTCTCAAAAATACTTTAAAAAAGAAAAATTCCAAAAAAGAAAGACCAAAAGGAAGAAGGAAGGGAGGGAGGGAGGGAGGGAGGGAGGGAGGGAGGGAGGAAGAAGGAGAGGGAGAAAAAGAGGAAGAGGGAGACAGAGAAGGGAAGAAAAGAGAAGAGAAGGGGAGGGGAGGGGAGGGGAGGGGAGGGGAGAGGAGAGGAGAGGAGAGGAGAGGAGAGGAGAGAAGAGAAGAGAAGAGAAGAGAAGAGAAGAGAAGAGAAGAGAAGAGAAGAGAAGAGAAGAGAAGAGAAGAGAAGAGAAGAGAAGAGAAGAGAAGAGAAGAGAAGAGAAGCCCAGTGTCTAGGAGGGTTAAGAGCCAGTGACTCTGGAGACAGCTTCCATTCATCCCCCATTACTCAGCAGTATCCCTCTGGATCTCAGAATTCTGGTTTGAATGCCTTTTCTTGTTTTCTCCTTTGAAAGGAGCTTCCGGGGGGGCCGGGGGGGCAGTCCCAGATGATCTTACATTTCCAGCAAGAGCTGGAACTCTGTTCTCTGGTAATGTTGCGTCACTGGCCGAGTGCTGTTTGGACAGGAGTGTGTGAGATGAAACTATCACGGACAATCTCCAACTTTGAATGCTGACTCCGTTCGTGGTTAGCACTCACACATGCTTATCTTGTGGATTTGTAAGGGTACGCGACGTGGCAGGACGGCACCCCCAGAATGCGTGTCAGAGGTCTCTCTACACGAAATACTGGGAAACTGGTTAGACTGGTCACAGGGCACCCCAGAATGCTTTCCCGTGGATTCGTGCCTTGCCTTGCCCTCTCTCATTGTCTGCTGGCTTTGGAACTGATTGTCTGCAACCACTCCAGGCCTCAGACATCCAGCCCAAAGCTGGTCTCCGAATCAAAACCGCACTGTCAGCAAAATGTCACGGGCAGTGGGACACGAGCATGTCTTAAAGCCCTTAGCTTTTCCGAGGTCCTTACCGTTCTAAAGGAACTGAGGTATACAGGTTCACCAGCGGGGGTTTAGAAATGCTGTCTTTATAAACTGCACGCCAATCAGGTTGAATTCTGTTGCAAACGTGGAATCCAAGGCCGTGTGGCAACTTCAAGTCAGCATTCTGAAATGTAGCATGTTAAGGGAGCCAGAGAGACAGAAAAGTTAAGTGACTTTTACCCTGAGACATAGCTAATTGAAACATCAGGAAGGAGACAGGAGAGCAGTTTTCTCTGTGTCTGACCCACTGCTCTGACCACTAAAAACTGCCCATTTTTAAAGATCCAGTTCCGTGGAAAGCGATAGTATTTTTGCAACATTTATTCGAAGAGAGGTTATTAGAAGTAGTTGTCAAACTGTAAATGGGTATTTTCTACACTCACTCATTGGCCCATGCCTTTCGCCTGTTAGAAAGCGTCTTGAAGACACGAATACATATTCAAAAATATATGAATAAAGGTGTGTGTGATTGAAAGCCAATTTCTTTGTGATATGAAAGTCAATTTAGATGTCACTGAAGACGGCTTTTAAAAGAACTATGCGGGATTCATGTGCACAGAGATCTCCAACCTGGAGACTAAGTTAAAGATAGAAGGCATACAAAAAAAAAAATCTACTATAATTCCACTTATTTAGAAGAGGCGAATGCAAACATGTATGCACAAATCCACAGGAAATGCCTGAAGGGATACTTGGAAAACTTAAAACGTGAACCTTTAAAATAGCTCACCAGGTACTTGCTGAGATGAGAAGTCAAGTTCATCCACACCCACACCCAGGGAGAGAACTGACTTCCACCGATTGTCCTCCGACCTTCACGTGAATGCTGTGGTAGCCAGGTCTCTTTTGCCTGTGCATACTTGTATGCAACAAATAAATAGGTGTGAACACAGCAACAGACCTACATGTGGTCCTTTCTACTCTCCTAAATGTGGCACAACGAAGATGTGGTTGTATATCATGGGACGCTCTTGCCCAGAGAACCAATGGTCAGCACGCAAGAAGAGTAAGCAAATTCAGAACAGCATTCCCAGCCCTCGAGGCAAATGACTCATAACGTTTTCCCCCCAAAATAAAAAAAAAAAATTTAATCAAATGTGTTCTGTATTCACACAGAGACCTGATTTAGTTGGGGCGAATCCAAGCACACCTTAAGGAACCCACTCCAGAGTGAATACATTACAAATGTTTCCAGACAAATTTGATAATGAAAATGGACCTTGGCAAAGTCCACATGGCGTAGAAGGATGAGGAGGGCAGAGAGACCACACCAGCATAACAGGTTTAGCAGTTTTTGTTCAAATGGTTTTCGAGCTTTCAAATTCTATGTTTTTAGCGCTTTAATATCATTTTTTCAATATTTTGGGAAGAGTATGTTAATTCGTAAAAATCCAGGGGGTAAATGAGATGCCTCAGTGGAAAAAGCACTTACTGAGCAACCTTGGGGACTTGTTTCCATTTCCCAGAAACCACAGAGAAGGACGAGAAGAGAGAAGACTCCACAGATTGTCCCCTGACCTCTTGTAATACACTGGCATGTGCCAAGCCCCGGCGCATGATAAAAAAATAAATAAAATAATTTTTTTCCATTTTGAAACAAAATATTAAATTGTAGAAACTCTCTAGCCCTCTTTGGTTCTAACTAATATGATTTAAAAAGGAAAATGGCAAAATTAGCATTTAAATTGCGTGTTTGCTTCTTTATAATTCGAGCAATCAAATTACTTGAGCAGGGAGGATCTGGAGGACACCCTGAGCGCTGGAATCTGTCTTAGCCAAAAGGGTGAGCGCCATATAAATTGATATTTGGCAGCAGCAAGAAGGATCGTTATGGTTTTTGATGGTTTGTTGTCGTTTTAAAATCTCACCTCGTACGGACCCATAGCAATTCATAACACTGAGAATGTTGGCAGTCTTGAAATTTACAGAAAACCATGAGACCAAAGGCAGGAGATGCCTAGATTTAGCTGTGAGGAGATTTTAGCATTCCACTCTTGGGGGAAAGATGCTGGACTCTAGCTTCCCTCTGTTTTCTTGTTCCCTTTTAGCAGCTGCTCAAGTCTGGGCCTGAGGAAAACAGGTTAGCCTTTCGTCTGAAAGATCACCAATTTTTGAAAAGGCATCTCAGTGGTTTGTGGATGGTGGAGAGAAGGCCTGGGCCTGTTCTGGGCCTGGCATAGTCTTTTGCTTCCCAAGTCTATTGCCTTGATAGGTGTAGGCTGGGCACCCCTTTAGTCTTTTCTTTGCAGATTGGTTTCAAGCTCCTACACCTGTTAAATACACTAACAAGTTGGGGTGGTGAAACCTTGGTAGCCAAGGAAGGGCCACAAATGTCTCTCTCTCTCTAGAATTCATTCTCTCCTATATCCTGCAGGGCTGTAATCCCATTCATGGATCATGGCCATATTTCTATTGGCAACTGATTTCTGGAACGCATTGCATGTTTGAGGGAATTCATGTCATACTCAAGAAATGGATGTGGCTGTCAGGAAATGCACATGTTGAATGGAGGAGGTAGTGACTATCACTTTTATTATAAAGCAGACAGAAAAATGTCCAGCTCCAGGGGACGGCTCCTTCTGCGCAAGGGAGGAGGGGCCTGAAGAGTGCCTGGGTGGCCTTCAAAGTAAGAACCTGGTCAGATTCTTTAAGCTTAGTTCAAAAGGACATGGCAGAGTATATTAGAGGCCCATGATGAGAACAAAGAAGCTCGAAGGTCACTTCCACACTGTTTCATTTCGTCTTTACAAGAATCCAAAGAGGGAGACATTGTCACTCCAGTTTAGGAAAGAAGAAACTGAGACCCAGGAAGGATAAAGCTACATGACCTTCTGAAAAGCACATAAATAGTAGGGGCGGGACTCAGTTTTACCTGCTACAGCTTTATTAATGTATTTAATCTATTGAGATGGATGGCAGTATTAAAGACATTTATTTTTGTTGTTGTTATAAATTATTATTATTATTATTATTATTATTATTATTATTATTTCATAGCAACAGTGGTTGGTTGTTTCAGGAAAGGAAGGTGACAATTTCGTTGGAAAAATCTGTTCAATGAAAGACAGAGCTACTCTGAGGTAGGAGGGTGAGTATTAGACAGAAAACAAGATTGGACCTTAAGGGAAGAAGTTTCCCTTTAAGACCTGGAGAAGATATTTCTTCAAGGTGAGAGTAAGAGAGGAAGGAAGGGAGAGAGGGAGAGAAGGAGGGAGGGAGGGAGGGAAGAAGGCAAGGAGGGAGGGTGGGAGAGAGATGGCTACCGTGAAGGGGATGGGGAGGTTAGTAGGGAGATCAGAGCAATCCCCAGCACAAAGGAAATGTCAGTCGTTTATGAGCATTCTAGGGTGGGAAAGAACTTTAACACCACGTGACTTAGTCCAACACATCCTATGGTGACAATAGGCGGGGCAGAGCCAGATACTGGTTATCACCAAGTCCAGGGAGCACAGCACAGTCAGCTTCTAAACTTAGTCCCTGAGCAAGGGCTGCAGTAGGGCGTAGCTGAATTCTTTCAGGCAGGGGGGGAAATCTACCCTCTTAAGAGTAACTGCTTTCTTAAAGGGCAAGTCCATGTCCTACAACAAAAATATCTTTGTTCAAATAAGATTTTGGGAAAGGTGGTTAATTAAAACGTAGCCAAATTTCTTCTTTTCTTTCTTTCTTTCTTTCTTTCTTTCTTTCTTTCTTTCTTTCTTTCTTTCTTTCTTTCTTCCTCTCTTCCTTCTTTCCCTCCCTCCTTCCTTCCTTCTTTTCTACCTACTTATTTTCACATTTTTCAGAGCCTAATAAACAAGAAAGCTCTTCGAATTTCCATGTATCAGAAGCCTCTGAACATGACTTTTTCATTTTTTTCTATGACAAGTGGCAAAGACTGTTTGTTACCTGTTCTAGCCAGAGAGTTTATTACAATTTCGCTGAGTTTCAAGACCTGAAATAAAAGTCAAAACACTTCTGTAGTACTCTCTGATTAATTCATAATACCCACAGTTAGTAATTATTTGTTTCAGAGACTGTATATAAGAACTTTAATTAGAGAGAAAACATGCTCATCTGATTATTAACTCTTTATCTTAAAGATCGTAGGAAATCATTAATTATGCTTTAAAAATTACCCAGAGTTGCTAAAGTGATCAATCAAAAGCACAAATGGAAAAGTGTTACATGGTAGATAGTCATTAGCCCAGTGCATGCTGGCCAGCCTATGTGAGCTGGACCTGAGATGGGGACCTGAAATCCCCTAATGTGACCAAACTAATTCTTCCCGCTGTTTAGGGAGATGAATGCAGGAGGACAAAGAACACTGTGAGGGACCTGGGACAGGCTCAGAGTAGCAGCTACTGACCTTTATAGGGATATCTCCGATTCATGGAGGCTGTACTCCATATTGGTGCCCATCTGTCTCTAACAAGCCTTCAAGGAATCATATTCTAGCTCAATTTTCCTATAAAACTTAAAGATTTAGCTGGAGGGAAATAAGCGCCATTCCAGAAAAACATCTCTGGCTCTGGAATCTTTTTTTTTTTGACATAAACAACCTAACAACTGAGTTTTACCAACACACTATGAAATTACTTTGAGAAGCGTTTGCAGAACAATATCGTTTCCATAAGCCATGTGCAGCCAAGGGTGACTTGCAAATATCTCCTGCGTTGAGATGCAGGCCCGTCAAGTAGATTCGCTTGAGTCTGCTCTGTGAATGAGCCTGTCTAAGCAGGAATGAATCTAATTGCACCGGTCAAATCCACACCAGACAGGCAGTCCAACACAGCTGGGCTACAGTAAGTTTGTGCACTGCGTTGCAGGTAGCAGTTTAGTAGAAAGGGAGTCCCTGATGGTACTCAGCCCTCTTTTCTGCAGCTTCTTCTAACTCCCAATATTCCCAAAGGGAACGCACCACAGCAGGGCCCACAGCATTCGAAGCTGTCATCAACCACACTGGCATATTTTCTATTTATATTTCTCATTGTTTTGCCTCATGAACATTGAGTGTAAATACTAAAAATATTAAAGAAAATATAACTCTTGAACAAAAGGTCAAATTCACTGCTCAGTATAAAATTAACTCTATTAAACATCAAAAGGAAACTCATTTCATCTACAAACCACATTGTATTAAAAATATTGTGTCAAATACAATGTGATAATATGTCAATATCTCCAAGACTAAAAAATGAGAAGAGAAAAATTATGTCAGCACGATATCAGGATACCATCCTACAAGTTTATAGCTGAATAATATTCCATTGTGTCTATGCACCACACTTCTTTATGCATTCTTCTCACCGTTAAGGGACAGCCATATTGTTTTCCTTTACCGGCTTTGATGAGCAGAGCATCGGAGGACAGGAATGAGCAAGTATCTCTATAGAAGGACATAGAGTCCTTCAGGTCTATGACTAGGTCTATACTCAGGAGCATATGATAGATCTGCTTCTAGTCTTCTGAGGAACCACCACACTGGTCTCCACTGTGGCTACACCGGTTTGCATCCCCAACAGCAGTTCCCACATCTTCCCCAACATTTATTATGGATTATTCTTTTTATCTTGGCCATTCTGACTGGGGAAATCTTCAAGTAATTTTAATTTGAACTTCCCTAGTGACAAATAACGTTGAATATTTGAAAAAAACATTTCTTAGTCACTTCAATTTCATATTTTGAGAAGTCTGTTTAGTTCCTTGCCACACTTTTTAATTAGATTGCTTTGTTGTTGTTCAGGAGTTTTTTTGGTTATATACACACAGGCATGCATACACACACACACACACACACACACACACACATTCTATATTTTAGGTTATATATACTATGTATTATATGTTATATATCATATTTCTATTCTAATTAGAATAGATATTCTAAATACTCTCCGTCACATGTGTAGCTGGTAAATATTTTTTACGTCTTGTAGGCTGCATTTTCACTAAAGGATTGTGTCCTTAGATATACAGCAGCTTTTCAGTTTCCCTTGTCATGTTTTAGTCTTAATGCCTGAGTTACTAGAATCATTATCCCAAAGTCTTTTGACAAGAAAAGTTCAGGTATGCTTTCTGCTTCCTCTGCAAACCTAGGCGGGGTGTCAAGTCTTATGTTAAAGGCCCATGGTCCATTCTGAATTGAGTTTTATATAGCATGAGAGACCTGTATCCAGTTTTGTTTTTCTAGATGGAGCCATCAAGTTTGACCAGTGCCATGATTTAAGATGTTATCCTTTCATTCATATATATATATATATATATATATATATAATCTCTTTTTCAAAAATCAAGAAGTTGTAGGTACGTGGAATTATATCTAATCCTCGGTTTTATTTATTTAATCAACATCTCTGTTTTTACGTCAGCATCATGCTGTATTTTATTACTATAGCCCTATAGTATGATTTAAAATCTAGAACGGTGATGCCTCCAGCACTTTATATTGTTCAAGATCACTTCAGCTCTCCTGGGTAATTTTTGTTCCTGTATGAAATTTAAGATGACCTTTCCCATTTCTGAAAGAATTACGCAGCCATTTTTGGTAGGTGTGACGCTGAGTCTGCAGATAGCTTTTGGTAGATCAGCCATTTTCTTATCATCAATCCTACCAACCCTGGGTTTGCACAAACGACAAGGAGCTGATGAAATGCAGAATTGGACTTTGAAAGAGTTAACAAGACTGATAAACACTTAGTCAAATTAACCCAAAAGGTGAAGAAGCAACAGACATTTAGAGAATTAGAGAGACATGAGTTGAAGAGCTGTATTCCACTAAAACTGGAAAATCCAAAACAAATGGGTGAAATCCTAGGTATACATGACCTACCGAATTAAATCACGGTGTAATAAGTAATTTAAGTAGATTTATAGCAACCAATGGAATAGAAACATTAGTTAACTATATCTCAACTAAAAATGCCCAGAACCAGAAGAATACAGTGACATATTCTACCAGATCTTCACAGAATTGGTTATCAGTACTCCTCAAGTTGCTCCCTAAATTAGAATAGGAAGGAAAAACTACAAATTAATTTTACAAAATCAGTATTACCCTGAGACTTAAACCAGTCTGTGTTTCATTAATTTCAGCACTGATTTTGATGATCTTTTTACAATTACTCTCTGGGGGTGTTGACAGTTCCTGTGTCTCCAGGACCCCTAGAGCATCATAAAGCTGTTACTATGAGGCCTCTACAGCTTTTCACATAGGGAGTTACTGCTACAGACTTTCCCCTTAGGACTGACATTGTTCTGTGGAGTTTAGTCTGTTGTGTTTTCATTTTCCCAATCAGTTCTGGATATTTTTAAATTTCCATCTTCACTTCATCCTTAATCCAACAGCCATTTGGTAGCATTTAGTTTTCATGGGTTTTTATATTTTCTGCACTTTCTGTTATTGTGGTCAATGTAGGGTGTTATTTCCATTTTCCTTAAATTTTTTGAGGCTTTCTTATTTTCCTAATGTGTGGTCTATTTTGGAGAAAGTTCTATGGGTGCTTGAGGAGAAAGCAAAATGTAGGTAAGATGTAACATAGATGTCTGTAAGACCCATTTATTTTTGATGACATTTAAATGCAACGTTTCTCTGTTTAATTATTGTTTGACTGGCCTGTCTAACTGGTAAGAGTGCAGTGTTGAAGTCACTCTATGCTGGGGTCTTAATTTCATAATATTTCTCACCTCCTCCACTGGTATGAACATAATTTCATAAACAGATACATAAACATACATACACTATAAACTGTTATAAACATTTTTGTCTTGGGGGATGAAGTTCTGCTGATAATCATTAAAGTACAAGAATTCAGGTGAATAAAACACAAAATAAAAGCATTTTGCAAATGCTTTCATCAAAAATCTTAATATATTTCTAAGTCAGAAATCTCATCCATGTTTGTCTCCAACTTAAATAGGTGATGGTATTTTGTAAACGATATCCACTCCTTTATTTTAAGAAATAGTTTAACAACACAATACCTGTGTCTTTTGAATATACAAATATAGGGCTAAGGAGATGGCTCGATGAATAAAGCACTTGCCGTGAGCTGTGACACAAGTTCTGAGGATGTAAAATACAATATTTTTTATCAGGAATTGGGTGACTTATTGTTTGGTTCATAAATATTAAGAATTATGATGTCATTTTGGTAGGTTTTCCTTTAATATGCCTCTTTTTATCTCTTCTAACTAGTTTTGGATTGAAGTCTGTTTTGTCAGATATTTGATTAGCTACCCCTGCTTGTGTCTCAGTTTCATTTTCTTGAAACACGTTTTTCTATCCTTCTACTATAAGGTGTTGTCAGTCTTTGATGTGTGTTTTAAGAGGCAGCAAAAAGATGGACCCTTCTTTCTTACTTAATGGATTAGTCTATTTCTCTTCACTGTAGGATTCAGAAAGTTAGTATTGAGAGTTACCACTGGATAATGCATACCAATTCCTGTGTTATTTTATCATAGTGGTGCTTACACTTCTTTTGTCTGTCTCTTCTGGAATTATTCATTTATTACCTGTGCTCTCTCTGGTGTGTTTAACCTTTTCATTCTGAAATATCCCGTAACCTATGTCTTGGTAGCCATAGATTCCTTCAATCTGATTTTATCATGGAAAAAATTTCTTTTCTTTCAACTTTGATTGAAGTTCTAGTTTGTATAGTCTGAGCTAGCATCTGGCTAGACCTTGTGGAATACCAGACCAGGTCATTCTGGTTTCAAAGTCTCCCCTGAAAAATCAGGTGTTATTTTCATGGCCCTGCCTTTATATGTGATTTTGTTTATCTCTCTTTGTTCTTTAATTTTGTCTTCTAAGACTTTCTTTTCTGGTCCTGGCTATTTGGTGTTCTGTATGCCTCTTGCACCATGATGGGAATCACTGTTGCTTTAAGCGATTAAAGCTACTCAAAATCGCCCTGGCAGCAGCTGCCTGAGTTCCTACCCACTCCAATGTTCTGGAATTCCAAATGAAAGACACACACACATGGCCTTATATTTAATATGCCTTAATCAGCTCAATGGCTGGGCCACTCCCAAACCTCCACGTAGCTAACCAGCAACTTTATCAATCAAAGCCAACTGGAGGCAGGGACCCTTCGTGTCTTACGTGCAGAATCTCATTCAATTTTGAGAACCCAATTAACATAATACAATTATTAAACCAAATCCACCACAAATCACTTTCTTTAGACTTGGAAATTATCTTCTATGGTTTTGTTAAAAATATTTTCTATGCCTTTGACAGGGGTTTCTTGTATCCAAACTGTCACTCTAACTTTGTATTTAATAGTGTCTCAGAGTTCCTGAACCTACTATTCCCGGTTATCGTGTTTGTTTGTCTGTTCGTTTAGTCTTAGCACTTTCTTTGATTGCGTGATTGTGCTACCTTGATATGCTTACTTCCACTAGATCCATTCTATAGTTAGGTTTTCCACTAGGGTTTTTAGTTGACTTCCTGAATTTTACTGAAGTTTTATTTCAGTTTGACTTTTCTTCAGAAATTCTATCTTCCAGTTAAATTCTATTTTCACATCTTGAATTGTTTTCTTTATTTCATTCAACTGTATTTTTCATATTCTTTTTGAGTTCCTTGACCGTGTTCATAATTCTTTTTGAAGTCATTGTCTTGTGTATCTGTTAACTTTCTTTATTCTAGGGATGTTACAGGAGCTCTCTTTAGTTTTTTTTTTTTTTTCTGTTGTTGTGGTGGTTGTCTTTCTTTTTTTTGTCATCTTTAGAGAAGTTAGAATTACTTGGGGAAAGGGCCATCAACTGAGGAAGTTTCTCCATCCGATTCCCTGTATCCAATTCCATATGGCATTTTCTTGATTAATGATTGACTTGGGAGGACCATCCTACTAGGACAGATGCTACCCTTGGACAGGCAGTCTTGAATTGTACAAAACATTGCAGTTGAACAATCTACGAGGAGCAAGACAGTAAGCAGCATTCTTTCATGGCTTCTATTCCAGTCCCTGACTCCAGGTTCCTGCCTTGAGTTACTGTCTTGCCATTCCCCATTATACTATCTCAGGACATGTGAGTCAATCTGACCTGGACAATCTGTCAATTGAGATTCTCTCAGGTGATGCTAGGCTATGTCAAAGTACCAGCTGAAGGTACAAATGGCAGGTACAAGTGAAATATTCTCAATGTTCAAGAAAAGCTAAAATAATTCTAGAGCATTTGAAATAACAGTTATTTTGAGCCAAGAATAATGGCACATGCCTGTAATCTCAGAACTTGGGAAGTTAGGAAGAAGGATCAATTTTAAAGACAGCCTGTCCCCTCCAAAATCAGCAAATAATCATAAATTAAGTGGTACTAGATAAAAATAAAATACCATTTTACTTTCAAGTATTTCATAAATTAAATACAACTGAACAGTTCAGATAAATATCAGCATTCATCTAAGAGTGAACTAAACCTGCCATTTTAATCTATGTGTTTCAAAAATTATAGTTTTCAAAAGAAACAGAGTGAAAAGATAGTTTTCCCAATGAGAGAAAAATTTGACAGCTAACCTTCAGACATACAATTCACATTTAGGCATACAAATAACATTTATAAAGAAATACAAAAATTAAATATAAAAAAAAGCAAATCTGTCAATCGATACATAGAATAACAACTTAAAAAACCATTCTCGAATGAAGAAATACAAGTGACCAATAATACTTTTTTAATCTTTGACATCCTTAGCCATCAGAAAAATGGAAATTAAAATCACTTTGGGTTCCTCTTTCTCCACATCTTCACCAGCATGTACTGTCACTTGAGTTTTTAATCTTAACCATTCGGATTGGTGGAAGGTGGATTCTCAGAGTCATTTTGATTTGCATTTCCCTGAAGAGTAAGGATGTTGAACATTTCTTTAAGTGCATATCAGCCATTCCAGAGTCCTCTGTTGAGAATTCTCTGTTTAGCTCTGTAGCCCATTTTTTTTAAAGATTTTATTTATTGTATATGAGTACACTGTAGCTGCCTTCAGACACAGCAGAAGAGGGCATCAGATCTCATTACAGATGGTTGTGAGCCCCCATGTGGTTGCTGGGATTTGAACTCAGGACCTCAGGAAGAATAGTCGGTGCTCTTAACCACTGAGCCATCTCTCCAGCCCCTCTGTAGCCCATTTTTAATTGGGTTATTTGGTTCTTTTAGAGTCTAACTTCTTGAGTTGTTTGTATATTTTGGATATTAGCCCTGTGCTGGTTTGTATATGTTCCACCCAGGGAGTGGCATGATTAGAAGGTGTGGCCCTATTGGAGTAGGTGTCTCACTGTGGGTGTGGGCTATGACACTCATCCTAGCTGCTTGGAAGTCAGTCTTCTACTAGCAACCTTCAGATGAAGATGTAGAACTCTCAGTTCTACCTGTATCACGTCTGCCTGGATGATGCCATGATTATGGACTGAACCTCTGAACCTGTAAGCCAGTCCCCATTGAATATTGTTCTTATAATAGTTACCTTGATCATGGTGTCTGTTCATAGCAGTAAAACCCTAACCAAGACAAGCCCTCTATTAGATGTAGGGTCAGTGAAGATCTTTTCCCAATCTGTAGGTTGCCATTTTGTCCTATTGACAATATCCTTTGCCTTACAGAAGCTTTTCAGTATCATAAAGTCCCATTTGTCAATTGTTGATCTTAGAGCCTGAGCCATTGGTATTCTGCTCAGAAAAATTTCCCCTGTGCCAATGTGTTTGAGGATATGTCCCTCTTTCTCTTCTATTAGATTCAGTGTATCTGGTTTCATGTAGAAGTCATTGATGCACTTTACTTGAACTTTGTACAAGGTGAAAAAATATGGATGAATTTGAGTACTTCTACATGCAGACCAACAGTTAGACCAGCCCCCATTTATTGAAGATGCTTTCTTTTCTCCATTGTATATTTTTGGCTTCTTTGTCAAAGATCAAGTGTCTGTAAATGTGTGGTTTCATTTCTGGGCCTTCAATTCTATTCTATTGATCAGCCTGTCTGTCTCTGTACTAATACCATGTGTTTGTTTTTTTTTTTTTTTTTTTTTTTACCACTATTGATCTGTAGTACGACTTGAGGTCAGGGATGATGATTCCCCAAGAAGTTCTTTTATTGTTGAGAATTGTTTTCACTATCCTGGGTTTTTCGTTTTTCCATATGAAGCTGAGAATTGTTCTTTTTATGTCTGTGAAAATTTGTGTTTGAATTTTGATGGGGATTACATTGAATCTCTAGATTGCTTTTGGTAGGGCAGCCATTTTTACTATGTTTATCCTACCAGTGAGATCTTTCCATCCTCTGAGATCTTCTTCAGTTTCTTTCTTCAGAGACTTGATGTTCTTGTCATATGGATCCTTCGCTAGTTTGGTTAGAGTTACACCAAGATATTTTATATTATTTGTGACTATTGTGTAGGGTGTTGTTTCCCTATTTTCTTTCTCAGCTCATTTATCCATTGTGTAGAGGAAGGCTACTGATTCATTTGAGTAAATTTTATATTGTCACTTTGCTGAAGTTGTCTATCAGCTATAGAAGTTCCCTGGTAGGT
Source organism: Rattus norvegicus (assembly GCF_021556685.1). NCBI lineage: Eukaryota > Metazoa > Chordata > Mammalia > Rodentia > Muridae > Rattus > Rattus norvegicus. The sequence continues at coordinate 131,540,167 of NC_141540.1, forward strand.
CCCTTATGCATACTATCATATCCACAAATAGGGATACCTTAATGTCTTTCTTTATAATTTGTCTCCCCTTGATCTTTGTTTCATGTCTTAATTCTCTAGTTAGAACTTCAAGTATTATATTGGATAGAGAGAGAGTGGGCACCTTGTCTTGCCCCTGATTTTAGTGGGATTGCTTCAAGTTGCTCTCCATTTAATTTGATATTGGCTGTTGGTTTGCTGTACATTGCTTTTATTATATTTAGGTACAGACCTTGAATTCCTGATCTCTCCATTAACATGAAGGGGCGTTGGATTTTGTCAAAGGCTTTTTCAGCATCTAATGAGATGATCATGTGATTTTTTCTTTGATTTTGTCTATATAATGGATTACATTGATGAATTTTCATATATTGAACACCCCTGCTTCCCTGCAATGAAGCCTACTGGATCATAATGAATGATAGTTTTGATGTGTTCTTGGGACTATAAAATATCATCCCGAGTGAGGTAACCCAGACCCAAAAGGACATGCGTGGTATGTACTCACTGATAAGAGAATATTAGTCAAGAAGTTCATAATATCCATGATATGACTAACAGACCATAATAAGCTTAGCAAGAAGGAAAGCCCGAGTGTGGATATTTGAAACTCACTTAGCAGAGGAACAGAATAATCATGGGAGGCAGAGGGAGGGAGGAAACTGGGATGGGGAGGGGAGTGGTGAGGGGAAAAGGAGGGGCAGGATCAGGTATGAGGAGAGGCAGGAGGGACACCCAGAGGGCCAGGAGAATGAATAAAAGTATGCAGCAGTGGGGGTAAGAGGGTAGAGGGAACCTCTAGAAAGTCCCAGAGACCTGGAATGTAAGAGGCTCCCAGGACTCAATGGGGATGACATCAGCTAAAAAGCCCAACAGCAGGGAAATGGAACCTGAAGAGACCACCTCCAGCAGGTAGGTGTGGCCCCAAGTTGAGCGATGGGGCTACCCACCCATCTCAAATTTTTCCCCAGAATTGTTACTGTTTAACGGAAATTCAGGGAAAAAAAATGGAGCAGAGACTGAAAGAAAGGCCACCCAGTGACCAGCCCAACTTGGGATCTATCCCATGTGTGCACATCAAATCCTGATACTATTCCTGACGCCATATTGTACATGCAGACTGGAGCCTGGTATGGCTGTCCTTGAAGAGGCTCTACCAGCAACTGACTGAGACAAATGCAGATACTTACAGCCAACCATTAAGTTGAGGTCAGGGCCCAATGTGGAAGAGTTAGAGGAAGGACTTAAGGAGCTAAAGGGGGTTGCAACCCCACAGAAAGAACAACAGTGTCAACTAACCTGGACCCCTCAGAGCTCCCAAGGACTAAGCCAAAAATCAAGGAGCATACATGGGCTAGTTCATGGCCCCAGGCATGTGTGTAGCCGAGGATTGCTTTGCATGACCTCAGTGGAAGATGATGCGTGTGATCCTGTGGAAACGTGATGCCCCAGGGAGAAGGGATGCTGTTGGGATTGAGTGGATGGGTGGGGGAACACCCTCTAAGAGGCAGGGGGCAGTGTGAAGAACTCAGGGAGGGGGGACTGGGAAGTGGGCAATTTTTGGAATGTAAATAAAATTATTTAATAAAATAAACAAAACTGCTTTGTGATTCTTAGTCTATCAGAATGGCTGTCATGAGGAAATCAAGCATCAAAAAATGTTGTTAAGGGGAAGGGAATTATTGAGAATACACCCTGGATGGGGGCCAGGGAGGCTGGGTGGGGGGAGTAGGTATTGGAAAAACAATCAACCAAACTTAAGTATGTACTAAAGTGTCATACAGAGTCCTGTGTTTTGTATGCTGGTTTAAAATTAGAAACAAAAACATAGCTCTTTACACTACAACAATTATTTTTAAAACTCCATATCATCTTTATTGAATCTTGTTGAACTATTAACCAGAGACATTTATATTATCTTTTCATGTGAGAAAAACACTCGTTTTTAATAGTGGGAAAGTCACAGCGGCAGCATTGTCAGGCAGCAAGTCACATTGTCACATTGCATTCTACCTACTTTTCTACTGATGTGAAGAGACACTATGACCAAGGAAATTGTAACTGAGAGAGACCTTGCTTAGAGTTCCAGAGCAGGAGTTCTAAAACCGACATGGCAGAGCAGAGTAGCAGACAGGCAGGAAGGTGCTGGGGCAGTAGCTGAGAGCTTACATCCAATCAAAAAGCATGGGGGTGAAGGGAGAAGAACTAATTTGGAATAGCATGGGGTTCTGAAATCCTAAAGGTTACCCCTAATGACACACCTCTTCCAACAAGGCCACACCTCCTCATCCTTCCCAAACAGTTCCACTAAAGGGACCAATCATTCAAACTTAGGAGCCTATGGGAGCCACTCTCATTCAAACCACCACATATTGCATCCACAGGTCAGAGAGCAGAGTGATGAGTGTGATACCGATGAGTGAGTGTGCTAAGCTCACGTTCTCCTCTTTATTCAGTCTAGGATCCAAGCTGAAGTATCATCATTGCTCATTTTCAGGGAGACTCTTCCCACCTCGAGTGACCTAATTCTCATAATCTCTTACAGATATGCCAAGAGTCTGTTTCCATGGTGACTCAAAGTCCTGACAAATTGACAATCAGTAGTAACCACCACACTTGCTAAGAGCAAAAACAGTAGCTATTTTGTATTAAAATAGTAAGTACAATCAACGAAGTTCCTTCCCTGGGATGCCTCTAAGAACAGAGGAAAAAATTGAGTTAATGAAAGAGTGGCCAGATGACTCTGAATTGGTTACTAACCGATCTTCTATGTAGTGGAATTGAGTGAATAACCAGAGGTCTTCCTCCATCTATGCTCAATCAATGAGTTCTGAGCCCTGCACCTAGACGGAACCAGTAGGAGGAGTGAGTAGAATTCATGAGTGATCGCTGAGGCTGCAGCTCAGTAATTCCAGCTTCTAAAACTGTAATTCGGTGTGGCGCTGTGAACACCAGCGATATCAAGTCCAGGCAGAGAGGCCCACTTCCTCTCATCATTTTTTTGTTAGAAATCATTGTTTCTTTTATTTATTATAGGAAAGTGTCTGTTGTCTTCTTTCACTCTAAACTTCCACAGACCTACTTTGCAGAGTGTCCTTTAAGGTTTTGGAGGTGTCTAAATTTAGCAAGCCAAATGATCTGGAGGTCAAAGTGAGACAAAAGAAGACTCCTAAGCCCAGCGTTAAACCGAGGGCTAGGTACACATTGCAGGCACCCAGAGTAACTTAGATGGTGGACACGGGAGCCAGGAAACTCCTCGCACTCTCCCAGTTCGCACGCAATTCATTTCATGCTGACTTCTGCTCCCGATCAGAGACTAATTGGGTTATGCTTGGACTTACATTATTTAATCATTTCATTTGATTTTATGGTCCAGGGCTCTGACTCATCCTCAGCTCCTTTTAGTCTGACTTCAGATTTTAATCTTATACCATTTCCCCTGAGGAACTCCGCTAAAATCTGGGAAAAGCTGTAAAATTTGCTCAGAGCGATGAGCAAATTTGGGATGTCAGAAAATAGCATGTAAGTTAGCCCAATCAAGTCCTATTTCTGAACCAACAAAGTGAGCTGATTTCTTCCGAGCAGAGAGCTCTCAAGGTCCGCAGCAATACAAACAAAACGCCGTTCTATTTCCCTTTCTTTTCTTTCTCTTTGGAGTACACTTGCTTTTGACTCCCTCATGGTTGTAAGCCAGTTCCTCTGCCCAGATCCTGACCAGATCTTTTGCAAGGGTCTCTTCAGTCAGTCTTGTTGCTGCTTTTTCTTATTACTGTTATTGTCGTTCTAAAAGAAAAATGGTCCTCTAGATCCCTACTTCGAAATGTCATCACTAAATGCCACCCTACAGCGAGAAACGTGGCCGTTTCCAAGCCGTGGTGTTGAAGGTGAAGCACGCGGTGTAATAACTCACATATCCCCAGCGGAGGGTAAAGGCCACCTCGTCACGATCTGTGTGCATTTGCCCAAGCGCTTCAGCACTTCACAGCCAAGGATTTAATTCAAGTATCATTATAGGGGTAAATTTTAAAATTCTTGAAGTGATATTTGGCCCATTACTTCTGTTTATTCCATCTAGGATCTTTATTTTAAAAAGAGGAAAAAACTAGAACTGGGGTCTCTAGAATAAATTTTTTAAATGTGTATGAGTGTATTTCCTGCAGGTACGTCAGTGCGCCATGTGCATGCAGGGCCTGTGGACGCCAGAGGAGGCTATCAGAAGCCTGGAACTAGAGTTCCAGGTCGTGGGCCATCCTATCAGTTCTGGGACTTAAACTGGGGTCCTCCAGAAGAGAAGCTAGTGTTTCTGAGCCATCTCTCCAGCTGCTCTAGATCCTTGATTGAAGGGAAGTGAATATTTATCATTTTATCCCTCATACGATTTAAGCATATAATTAATAACCGACTTGTTTTTCTACCTATTAGGATAAGTACCTTGATTGATTTAAAGTGTAATTTTAGATACGATTATGTTAAAGGCGGCCGCTCATTCCAGTTTTATGTCATTCCGCTGGAAACTGGGTGCTATCTTATGCTTGACAAAAGATGCAAAAAAGCAGGGGTATGGTGGTAGGGGGCTTCTCAGAGAGATATATAAATGGTAAGCAAACCCCAAGACTCTTACCTTAGCCCAGCTGACATGCAATGAACCCCTTATCTATACAAATTCTGTTTCCGGCTATCGCACGAGCTTGCACTCTGATTTAGAAACAAGAATGTAGAATGTAATTTCTTCCCCAACAGGAGATCTATGACAGTAATTTGGAAGTGACAGTGGTGACTAAGGTAAGAGCCACTGTATTTGTGGCCTTTGATTCACCATGAAAAGTTGAGCTCTCGGGGTATAAATAAAAATGAAAATAAAAAAATAAAAAGGACGCCACCATGGGGCAAGGTACACAGATAAAGGTTCGCTGGCGATATTAGAAATCCTCATTACTAGTTGTAGGAGCGATATGTGTGTATCCTTTAGCTAGACTTTATGGAATGTATCTGGACTGTCTGAAAAACTACAAAGAGAGCTTGAAACTGTAGGACTCCGGACATCAGACACAGCTATCAGTTCTTGGCTTTCCTCCAAGCCTCTTTTTTTTTTTTTTCTTTTTTCTTTTTTCCGGAGCTGGGGACCGAACCCAGGGCCTTCCGCTTGCTAGGCAAGCGCTCTACCACTGAGCTAAATCCCCAACTCCTCCTCCAAGCCTCTTTGTCTTGCCCGCAATCATTCCTGTTGCTACTCTTAGCTAGCCAACAGCTGGAACTGGGGCAACTTTCCCACCTCTTTCCACAAGACAATCAGCAGTCATTGAATGGTGAAACGTGAAACTAGTGAAATATTCCATAGCCTGTCATATTTTAATTTCTGAAACTGCATTTTTTTCCACTGTTTCCCAGTGTGCTTCAGTCCCTCCTTGGGAGCTGTGTCTGCACAAGGGTGATGATTCCTCTATATCCACTGTTGATGGTGGGCCAGTCCCTGCCTAAAAAGGACAATGGAAGTCTTCTTTATTTTGTCCATTGCTCAGAGGGGAGGCTCCATCTCAGGCTCAAGTCATTCTGGGTCAGCAACTGGTTGGGGGCCTGGAGTGTCACCATTTTTACATGCATTAATTGCTGGATTCTAGAAGACCCAAATAGAGTAATTATGTCTGGGACACAAGGACCAAATGCACAAGCGAGAATACACAGTTAAGTGCCGGGCTGTTACCACCCTTGTGGGTCCAAAAGGGAAAACTTGTGACTGCTGATAGATGTTAGCTTAGAGTAGTATATCTTAATCATACCCTTTAATTTTATAAACTTTGTTTAACTTTTAAATGAATTATTTATCCACAAATGATATATGTTGCTAAGCATTACACAAACTCCTGCCTGGACTCCCAAGAAACCTAAGGCCCTGTGGTTCTGCAGGAGGACATTTATGCAGGAGAGTCAAGGTTTTCAAGCTGGGCCTTGATAGCAACCACAGTGGCCTTCCATGTCCACTGTCAACATTTTAATGTAGAAATGTTGAACTTTCTACATTTTAAAACTTCTACAGCCGAAAAGAAACCCCTTGGTCTATCAACTCTCTCTTGATTGTGTTGATACCTTAGTACTTAGGCCACTAAACTCAGGAATGTTTGGTAGCCCTGAGACCATGAATTTCCTTTTTAAAGTAATGTCCTGGTGGGGGGGGGGGGGGAGACACCAAGTTGGTAATATACCCAGAAGCTGGGATATTCTCTCTAGTATACTTTAGTAGCCAAGGAAGGTGGACAAAACAGTGTATAGAACTCGCCATCTCTGAACAGAAGAGAATACATCCTTGTTCAACGTACAAGGAACCCACAGTCCTAAACTGCAGTGGTTTTAACACATTAGGAAGCCTCACGGGAAGCATCCAATTGTGTCAGTTTGAACACAGGAATAACAAAGGCAGAGTCAATAGTACGTTGGTATCTCATTGAGGACAGAAACCAATGCATGTCACCTTAATGTTATTTAACCAAGAGCTAGCCCGTGTTTGAATTCTGTTTTTCATTCACCTTGTGACTTCCATCACACTGACTGTTGTATACGTCTGAATCTGCACTTGCCTGAATGCTGTCTTGTGAATCTGACTGTTCCTGTCTTTGTGTGTGTGTGTGTGTGTGTGTGTGTGTGTGTGTGTGTGTGTGTGTGATAAAGGGCTTTTAACTCTCTTTTATTGAGCAGCACTGAAAGCATCGAGTGGGGAAGGAATGAGAGATCTTTGCAGGAATCTTTGACAGAGGTTTATAAGGGATTATGTCACTGACTCCACCCGACCCCTCCTGCCCCAGATAGCAAACAACAAACACTATTAAGCAATATACAAACGCTTCTTCCAGAGTTCATGGTAATTATTCATTTTTCTAAGACTGCTTTCGGCCTATCTGCTATTTCCAGCCAATTATTGTCATAACGCACATGGAAACACACATGAATTACTCTCAGGTCAGAGGCATGGGAGAGAGCATCATTTAAAATGACAGCCATGCATTATTTTAGGTTGTAAAATCTGATCACATGGGAAATCTAAAGCAAGTATGGTTGGTTTACACATTGTTCTTTTTAATGTAGGCTAAACAACGGGCTGAGTACCCAATAGGACAGCAGTCTTCAGTCTTAAGTGACCTCGATATATATTATTAACCCTGGCTGTGAGGTCCAGCAAAGGTTCCAATCTCTTTAGATGTAAGAGATATTTTTATAATAATATATTGCTACACCAAATGCATTTAAAAAGTGTAATTACAGCAGGGACATGCCCTGACTCCACAGATGTCCACTGTAGGTATTTCAACAGGATCCGAAGTATGCTGGAGGACCTCAGGAACCAGGCTGAAGCCACACAGCGAAGCAGAGACTGTCTTCTTTCAGACCCAACAGCTCCATGCAGCCATGGCCGATACCTTCCTGGAGCACATATGCCCCCTGGACATTGACTCTGCACCCATCACAGCCCACAACCCTGGCATCATTTGTACATTGGCCTTGCTTCCTGATCTGTGGAGATGCTGAGGGAGATGCTGAAGTCTGGGATGAATGTGGCTCGGCTGAATTTCTCTCATGGAACCCATGAATACTATGCAGAGACCATCAAGAATGTCCGTGCAGCCACAGAAAGCTTGCATCTGATTCCGTTCTCTACCGTCCCGTTGTGGTGCCTCTGAACACAAAGGGACCCGAGATCCGGACGGCACTCATTAAGGGCAGCGGCACTGCAGAGGTGAAGCTGAAGAAGGGAGCCACGCTGAAGATCACCTGGACAATGCCTACATGGAAAAGTGTGACGAGAGCATCCTGTGACTGGACTATAAGAACATCTACAAGGTGGTGGAAGTGGACAGCAAGATCTGCATGGACGATGGGCTCATCCTATTGCAGGTGAAGGAGAAAGGTGCTTGTTACCTGGTGATAGAGATGGAGAATGGTGGCTCCTTGGGCAGCAAGAAGGGCACGAACCTGCCCAGTGCTGCTGTGGACCTCCCCGCCGTGTCAGGAAAGGACATCCAGGATCTGAAGTTTGGGGTGGAGCAGGATGTGGACGTGGTGTTTGCGTCTTTCATCCGCAAGGCAGCTGACGTGCATGGGGTTAGGAAGGTCCTGGGAGAGAAGGGCCAGAACATCAAGATCGTCACCAAAATCGAGAACTATGAATGTGTCCGCAGGGTTGATGAGATTTTGGAGGCCAGTGATGGGATCATGGTGGCTCGTGGTGACCTTGGCATTGAGATTCCTACAGAGACGGTGCTGCTGGCTCAGAAGATGATGATCAGACTTTGCATCTGAGCTGGGAAGCCAGTCATCTGTACCACACAGATGCTGGAGAGCATGATCAAGAAGCCACGCCCCACCCGTGCTGAAAGAGTGAACCATGCTGCCCTAGATGGAGCAGACTGCATCATGCTGTCTGGAGAAAGGGGACTCCTCTGGAGGCAGTTCGCATGCAGCACCTGATTGCCTGAGAGACAGAGGCTGCCATCTACCACTTGCAGTTATTCAAGGAACTCCGTGCCCATTACCAGCGCCGTGGGCACTGTGGAGGCCTCCATCAAGTGCAGTGGGGCTATTATGCTCACCAAGTCTGGCAGGAGTGCTCACCAAGTGGCCCGGTACTGCCTGAGGGCTCCTATCATTGCTTCAACGTGCAATCCCCAAACTGCTCTCCAGGCCCTTCTGTACCGTAGCGTCTTCCCTGGGCTGAGTAAGTATGCCGTACAGGATGACTGGGATGAGGATGTTGACCTTCGTGTAAGCTTGACCATGAATGTTGGCAAGGTGCCAGGCTTCTTCAAGAAGGAAGATGTGGTCATTGTGCTGACCGGATGGTGCCCTGGCTCTGGCTTCATCAAATCCATGTGCATAGTGCCTGTACCTTACCCTCTGGAGCCTCTCTTCTAGCCCCTGCCCTTTCCCCTCTCCTATCCTATCACCACAATATCTGAGCCATATTGTGGCACTGGTGGGCTAGGACGCCAGGGAAAATTAATGCCTCTGAAACACACAAGAGAGCCGAGCTATTTTTTTCATGGCCCTACCTGACCCGGGGGTGAAGGAGGAACGCAGGATTGGAAACCCTCTGACTTTGTCTCAGAAGGGCAGCATCATCTCTGTGTACTTTGCTCCTGTAGAAAGTTGCCCAGAGAATTCTCAGCCCTAGCCTGGAGTCAGGAGACAGCAAGTGTAGGGGCTGAGGGGGTGGGGCCCAGGGTTCTGGTGTAGATGACTTTTGGCCCTGGCCCTGACTTACTTTCCCAACAGCTTTGCAACCCTCCTCCTTGTGCATTCCACTGCTGTCACTGCAGACACTCCAACCTCCACCTTGTATTCTGTAGCATCTCCAGGCCTGTTGCTATACTGCATATCAATAAACAGCAGATGAAGAGAGAGAGAGAGAGAGAGAGAGAGAGACAGAGAGAGACAGAGAGAGACAGAGAGAGACAGAGAGAGACAGAGAGAGACAGAGACACAGAGATATTGAGAGACAGAGAGAGACTGATTGATTCTAGCAGGGCTACATGCTCCCTGAAGACCAACAGGAGAGGGACAGGTCCACGGAAATTATTATCTTCATATTCAGGGAGAGAAGAGGTTACGGCAATGTGGTGGAGCCAGCCTTGTAGACCACGGCCAGGTGACAAGGGTGAGAACATTGGATTCTGGGAAATGGTCTAGATTGCTTTCACTATGAATGTTTGTTAACAAGAAGGCATCATTTTGGCAGAGATAGGCAAAAGGCCTTTTCCTATTGGCTACCGAGGCACATTCAGAGTGGTTACTAAGAAAACAGTTAAACACCCTCTTGTTCTTAAGAGTTGTATCGTAGGATTAGTCGGAGTCCCCTCTACTCTCTGATTCCCAGGATGGTCCCTCCTCTCCAGTTAAACTGCACTGAAATCACATGGAGAGAGCTTCAGCATCCCTGGGATTTGGACCAGTTCCATCAGAATGAGAAAAGATAAATTCATCATTTGCTTTCAAGGAAGTGTATGCATCCCTCTGGCTCGAAGACTCATTCTAAGTGGGAAGTCTTTTATTTTGAGGGTTTAGGTTTGGGGCTACCCCCCACCAAAACTATAGATGGTTTGTTCCACTGTAATGGATACAGGTAAAACCTGTGTCTAAGACCTCAGCGTGGGCCAGCTCCTCCACACTGACTGGGAGGATCCTTAGGGATAGCGGTTTCTGCGGTGGTTAGTTCACGTTAGGATAAACCCAGCAATCTGGGGAGCAGCTAATGTCAGCTACCTTGCTTAAATTAGAAACCACAGGATCTCTTAGTCCTGTATAAAGAAGGGGAAAATATCAAAATAGAAGAAATGGCTTCACTTTGTTGAGAGCACGTAAGTACTTCTGTGCTGGCTTAGAAAGAAACCTTAGAGAGAAACAGGAGTCAGAGCAAGGGATGCTCATGAACGTGAATCAATCGTCCCCAGGGCATCGTTTAATTTTGAGTTTAAACAGAAGGTCGAGGGCTTCCACTGGCTTACTGGTGGGTGTAGGCATTTGCCTCTGGGTTAAAGTCAGATCTGGCTTGAGGCTGTTGGTTTTATTCTGAAGATAAGAACTTATCCGATGACTCCCTCAGCCCCAGAGCCATGGGGTGCTCAGGACCACATAGTAAGGTCACTTCCACCCCAAATCCCACAGTTCTGTGGTCATTCTTTCCAAGACTTAAGGAGGATTCAGGCCCCAGAAGCCACAGTCTTTGTGGCCCCATCCTTTGGAATGGTCATAACTTTGTTCCCAACACACAGGATGTACCACAGGTTTATTGTGTAGCTATGTACAGAAGAATCTCCTGCTTGACTCCAGAGTCTAAGGCCAGAAACGGTGTGAGGAAAAGCCTTCCAAACACCTACACCCATCTGTAAGCTAATGGAAGCCCCCAACCTTCTGTTTAAACTCAAAATTAAATGATGCCCTGGAGACAATGGATTCATGTTCAGGAGCTTCCCTTTCTCTGACTCCTGTTTCTCTCTAAGAATTCTTTCCTAAACCAGCACAGTACTTATGTGCTCTAAATCTCCTGAGAATGTTGGGCAATATAGTCTTAGTCATACTTCAGAGGTTTGCTAGGATATATTTAATAGTTTGGTCACTTTTTTTTGGTTTTGCCTGATGAGAGTGTAAATATTACCCAAAGGCTTTTCAACACAGGCTCGGTCACTATGAAGATCCATTAGTGCTCTGTGATGAGTGAAGCTTGGGATTATTTCCTTTAGGAGGGCCTTTGCCACTGCAGCGGCCTTTACAGTCTGACTAGAGAAAGCCTCTATCTAGCTGATGACGGTATCTACAGACCCCAACAGCTACTTAAAGTGGTCACAGAGGGGCATCTGAGTAAAGTCTATTTGCCATCCCTTAGCTGTAAAAGTCCTTATCCTCTGTATTAGCTCAAAAGGAGAAGAGGAGGAGGAGGAGGTGGAGGAGGAAGAAGAGGAGGAGAAAGAGGAGGAGGAGGTGGAGGTGGAGGAGGAGGAGGAGGAGGAGGAGGAGGGGGAGAGTTGGTGTGCACAGAATGAAGTATGACATGTCTTCTTTACTGTGATAGCCTGTGTTAGGGCTTCTATGGCTGTGTTACAACACCAAGACCATGACCAAAAGCAATATGGGTAGGAAAGGGTTTATTTCATATTTCATATCACATTTTCAGGTAAAGTTCATCATTGAGGAAAGTCAGGGTAGGAACTTAAGCAGGGCAAAGAGCCTGCAGCAGAAGCCATGGTGGTGTGTTGTTTACCTGGCTTGCCCCTTTCCCATGGCTCACCAGCTTGCTTTCTTACCCCAGGACCAGGTACCCACAGTGGTGGCACCACCTTTGACGAACTGGACCCTCCCGCAACAATCACTAATTAAGAAAACATTCTTTCCTGCAGTTCAGTCTGTTGGGGAATCTTTTTCAATTCATATACTCTCTTCCCAAACAAATCTAGTTTGTATTGAATTGACATAATAATCTAGTCAGCACAGTCCCGGTGCTATAAATAGTTGTCTTAGCATTTCTGGGGGTTACCTCTCCCTAGGTGGCATGAGTTATGTATTCTTTTGATTATTTTCCACTGTAGGGTCTGAGGTATTAGTGTTTTAATTCCCGAGTAGATCCATGGTCTCCTTCACTTGTCACATTGTTCTGTAGCTCACTCTACTCTTGGGGCATACGCTCTGGTTTTGTACAATTTATTCTTGGAGGAAATAGTGCTAGTTCTAGGGAAAACCATAAAACTGTATTTTGTTTTGTGGCTCTGTCTACCAGCCTGTTTCTTTGGGTGCCACCAGACACATCCTACTGATGCCCTTTGCAGTGGATTACTTGTTTAGGGAGCTGGATAATCCATTGTAGATCTAGATCTCTTGTTTATGCTTTATGGGCAGGCTGTTGGCTGTTAGTATCACATTTTCCAGATGTTAGTTTAGCACGCAAAATCGTGCAGACATACTTCAAATCAAAGCAAATGCTAATCTTTTTTCTTTCCTTTTTCCTAAATTGGTCCCCTTGACAGGGTCCCGAGTTTAGCATTTTGGAGGAGAGTAGACAGGGATGATGGGGAAGCCTCTGTTACTGACATCTGGCCAAGCACAGCATATGTCCTGCCTTGTGCCCTGCACTTAGAAAATAACTGCTCCCGTCAGCAGATCATATCTCCTCCAAACTGTCTAGAGGATGGTCATTTGAGTCAGCGCAGCTGGCATGGGTGGAGGAGACTGGTTCACTACGCAAATGTGCCAGCTTGGAAGAACTTTGCCTGGCCAGAAGGAAGGCAAGATTTAGAGCGCCAGAAGATTTGCTAATTACTTCTGGATCATCTAGGAGGGCTGCCTGATATTTTATTAACCTGCTTCTGGTTAACCAAACGTGTCTCTTTAATATTTGTACGGTCTTTACTTGTTGAGGGATGAGGGCTTCTAGCTGTTGCTTTGAAAAATAGATTAGCAGGCCAGACTCTGAGTCCTTTTTACTGGGATAGTCAATTGGCACAATCCTTTAATCTAATAAAGTAAAGTCTCACAGAAACTCTAGCACTGGGCATGCCCAGTCTCTTGTAATATATGAGAGAAAAACAAAATCTTGCTCTTGGGGCATTGTCTCCATTATTAAATTGGAAATACTAAGAAACATCAAATTGAGAGATATCTAGACATCTGGGGAGTTGGACGATTCCTAACAGATCTGGAACCTCTTGTTTATGTTTTATGAGCAAGTTTTGGTTGTTAATATGCCCCATGTTTTTCCGAATGGTAGAATAGACATGAAAGATGGGGGAGAGGGGCAATAAAGACAATAAAAACAAAGATATGGTATCTTTGAAAATTTTATATGAAGAGCAATTACTTTATATGCTAATTTAAAAATCACTCAGTTAAAAACACCACCATTATCTTACTTGTCTGTTAACCCTCTGGATGGGTTTTCACTCTAGGTGGAGTCAAGATGAGCACTTCTGGTGGTCACACATTCTACCCAATCATTTCTCTTTACTCAGTTCTTCTCCCTTTATCATGCTCATGTGGCTCTAGTCACACCAATGCTCTTGGATATTATTAGGACACACCCTGCATGCTCTGCTTCAGGGCTTTTGTGATTTCTGTCCTTTCCGCCTACATAGTAACTGAAGCTTGGGAGCTGGGTAAGACGATGGTGGCCTACGTGAACATCTTCAAACCTTCAGTGACTATGGGTAATTCCTGAGGCCTCGCAAACATCTTTAATTCATATCTCCACAGACTGAAAGATGCATATTCATCTGCTTACAAGATATCTTCACTAAATGGTTCAAATGCTGCAGGCGAAAATAATCTCTAGATATGTTTGTGACGGTATATGGGGGTGTGGCCCGTGTATTGGACTAGTAGGACTTTCAGAACAGGTCCTCGACAACTTCAGAGAAGTTTTGCCATTAATGTATCTAAACCTGGCAGTTTTGGACATTAACTAGCCATTCCCCACAAAAGGATCAAAGCTGTTTCTCGGTCTCTGGTGGCACTAGTTGAATTGTGACTTTCATTTGGAAGGTTATGATTGTCTTGCCAATACGTCAAAGCATTCCAGAGATTTCACTTCTTATCGAGCTATCTGGGTCATATTCTGACAGACTTGGCAGCTTTAATGGGCTAGGCAGTTTAAGATTCTGATGGTATTTTGATTTGAGCTTTCCCTGAAAAGGCTACATGTAAAAATGTTATCTACATAGTGAATAGCTCCTTCTTCCAAAACTGGGTCCCTAAGACTTTTTCATAGTGCCCTACAAAAGAGTAGAGGCTGACCCTTTCTTTGTACTGATGGTGAACTCTGGTGACTGGATCCTTCCATTCAGAAGAAAACAAGTGCCAAGTGTCAGGGCACAAAGAAATGCAAAAAGAAATGGGAGCATCTACTGACACTGTAGCATAAAGTACACTCAAGGGCTTGAAACAGAAGAGTGTAGGGACAGGCCACCAGAGAATACAGAGGGATTATTGCCTCATTGACAAGCCTGAAATCATGTGACATTCTCTGCTCAGTTTATCTACTGCTGGGATTAAGGTACCTAAAAAGAATTGGTGAGACCCTAGTAGGTGAGTTTTAGAAAATGTTAATGATAGGTTGCAATCCTAGTTCAGTGTAGGTGGATGACATTATACAGGTGAAGGCAGATACAGGGTGGAATGAGGCCTGTCATTGGACAAGAAGGAAGGATGGGTGGGAGAAAGTTTTAGAGAGGCAGCGGAGGCCGGAGCGAGAAGAAGGCTGCTGAGAGAACATGGCGGCAGATGTTAAGATTCTTCTCTATACATATTACAGGGTGTTGTGACTATTTTTAAGGGATGGGTGTATATAGGATTTTGTGTTGTCTAGATAGTCAAATTATATCTCATCAATTGGATCAGAGGATATTGTGTGTATTCTTTTATGTGGCAACTTAATTGAGTTCAAGAGAGTGTATGGTGGTGGGAAACACTGGGCTTCCATGGAATTGGGATGTGTATGTGTGGCATGGTGGAAACAAGCCAAGAGAGCTGTGAGTGAAGGCAGGACAGCCTACCAGGGTGTCTCATTGGAACGGCTTGAGGACAGCAGGTCAGAAAGTACTTGGGGGCAGCAAGGAGCTGCTGAGATAAATTAGAGTTAGTTCCAATGGCCCACTGGAGCCAGAACTAGTGGGAGAACAACCACAGGGGTACATGCAGGAACTGGATCCACCATTTTTTTTTATTTTTACTGCAACAGTTCAGCACCCTATCTCCCTGTTTTTGTCTTTTACTAATATAACTAACCCCAGGCTCAGTCTAGATTATGATTGGGCAAATCCTTTGGGCTTAACCAGGGATGCCATGTCTCAAACAGTTGAATTGATTGGACTCCCTTGAGTTATGTAAGAGACTAGGATTGTCATAACTCTAAGGATACTGCCAAAGTGCATGATTGTCCTTAGGCAAATCAATATGTCTCTTCTCAACAGGGAAGAAGGGCACCAAAGAACCATGAGGAATAAATGTTTCAAATCATGGTTTTCATAATGGCATAGTTCTAGAGGAATAAAAGTTGAAATTGAGGTTCACATCCTCTAATGCCAGGCCGTCTAATGCCAGGCCCAACACTCATGGGACACAGCAGCGTGTGAATCAAAAGTAGGTCTAGCCTTGGACTTTTGATCTCTGAAACTTCATATAGGAATCTCTTGGTAGATAAGTCAGCTAATGGTGTCTTGAAAGGAAAGCACAATCATTTGGAGCCCTCTCTCTACTCTCTTCTTTTTCTGGTGTCTTCCTCCAGATCTCAGTTGATGACACTGAGAAGGTAGTGTCCCACACCTGAGCCTAAGGTGTCTGAGATCCCATCAGTCCTTTTTGGAGCCTTCTAAGGATGTCAGGGACTGACTGGGTATTAATATGCTTACCTTAAAATGCTTGCTCTTCATCAGATAATGGATCTGTTCCTCATCGGTTAATGGATCCAGACTTGTGAATTTCCGGAAACCCTAGACACAATGGCCAAGAAAGTTAATCTGCTTATTATCCTGTTGAAAAACAAGGCAAGATTTTCTTCCCTTCCTTGAATGTTCTCTCTGATTTTGATATTGTAAAGAGGCTTCTTGTTGTCATTTTTCATTCCTCCAATTAAGCTTTGTAGCATTGTTGAATAGCTATACGTCCCTACTGGAGTATTACAATCCCAACCAGTGAGCTTTTGATCTGGGATGGCCTGTCCACTAAGCAGATGGACTTTAGGATTTTTACTAAATAACTTGTCTGTGTGCCTTTTAGCTTCCACCAAGATCTTCTCATTTTCCCCAGAGTGCAATAAATAGTTTAGCCTAAGTACAAGTCTTTGCCAGTTGGGAAGCTAAGGTGGAGGTCTTGGGACTATTGATAAATCTGGATGGGTACTCAAAGAGCTTTCTGAGCTTCTTGTATCATTGGCAGTCTATGATTAAGAAAAGGACCTAGACTCGAATTGTGCCTTTGGAGGTAGGCATTTCCCCTGAGGGAAGCACTATGAGCAGAGGAGAGAATGGTAAAGATCTCCACTTCTAGTATGCACATACTCTAGGATTGGGATCTCTGTTTTTTCCTGGTGTCTTGAATGTAAATAGGAAAGTTTAGAGGTGGTATGGAACTCTGGAGGGGTAAGGGATGCTTCCTCTGGTCCCCATTATCTGTGGATTCTACTTTGAAAAGTGGAGTTTGCCATCTACGCTGTCACTAGTTTCCCTCTTTTGCTTTGTGCAGTCTCCATTCTTGAACATAAGGCACAATAGGTCTTTTCCCTGTTTCCAATGCAATAGAGTCTGCTACATTAAATTTCCGTCCTTTGACCAAATTTCCCATCACCCATTTTGTATTGACATCAGACAGTGTTGCAGTAAAACACAAGCCTCTTTTTCTTTATGGTCTTGGGATGAAACTCATCTTAACTCTTGAGGATACACTGTAGCAGGGAGTCCATGGAAAGTGAAGGCCAATTTCTATTGATAATCCCAAAGGCAGAAATAAAGGCAAGAACTGGAACCTCCAGAGGAGAGAAAGAGTCCCCTATTGGCCTTTAAGAAACCAGATGTTTAAAGTATCTGAGTGGAAGCTCAGGTGCACTGAACACAGTCACGAAAGATTAGAAACACTAATTGGTGCTTCAAAGTGATTGGGATGACGCTCTCACTGGCCAGAATTTCTGTGGTTGTAGAGATCAGGCTATGTTCTACTGAGGGAAAGTGAAATGGGCAGAGGCAGTTTGGAAAAGGAGGGTTGGGCTTCCTAAGACACCTGCTTCCTTTCTCATGGAAAAATGGTGGAAAGAAAAGAGCTCACTGGAGGACAAACATTTGAAGGAGATGATAAGAAAAAAGGACACAGGGGCTTTACAAAGCACCTAACCCAAAACCTGGCAGTGAACTCTCAAGGCCGGGTTCCCCTCCCATCCCAACAAGAGCTGTCAACTTCTCCCTCCCACTTTCAGTCTCTGAATTTCAATCTGTTGTCTTTCCCAAACAGCCATTTCTTTATCTGTCCCAGGGACGGAACGCCCACAGCATGGTTTCGGTACCCTTAAGTTACTTGCTATTTTAGGATGTGTATTCTCCTAGGAGACTCCATTCCACAAAAAACCTTGGTGTCCAATTTGAGGTAAGAAGGTGACAGAAGCCCGTGGGTGGAGCCAGAAACTGCACCGTGTGTCTGGTCCCACCTGTGCATCACAGATGCATAAGAGACTCATTCCTGGGAATAGAAAGGGAGCTACCCTAAAAGTTTCTTTGGAAGAACAGAAAATATAGAGCATGTGGGTTTATTAAAATCAGTAAAACTAGGGCTGAGAATGTATCAGGTACAACAGATGTAATATGTAAGTTCCTCACTTGGACCCCATAAAGTGACAGGCACCTAACATTGGGGTGGCATGGTCTCATACCTTCCTATCACCCGATACACGGTATGTGCACTAAGAACCAAGGACCCCTAACTCAGCTGTGCCCCCTGCTGCAGACACAGCCAACTTGAATGTCTATTGTCACCTATTCCCCTGTCTGGCTCTGGACCTGACCTGTTACTGCCACACTTCCTGCCCCACAGTGGTATGGCCTTTCCATGTCACAGATGAATTTTGCAGCAGCTTCCCTTTCTGATTAAATCCCAGGACACAGAGTTAACATCTCTGTCCTAAGCCTCGGTTAGCTATTTCCTTTACCCCATAGGAAGACAATCTCTATCCTAATAAGCTCTAAATAGTAAACAAAAAGAAACATAATTAAATTTAGAAAATGAAAATAGCAGGAGTCCTGAGGAGATGACTTTGTAGGTCAAGCTCTTCCCACTCAATCGTAAGGACCAGAGTTTAGCTCCCTGGAGGCCCGTGGTAGCCTCTGTACTTTCAGTAGTTGAGAAATGAAGAGAGACAAAAGGCTGAAGTTGTCAAGCTTTGGGTTCAGCAAGAGACCCTGCCTCAATACAATGATTGTTGAAAGACACTTGATATCAATTTAGGCACATATGCCCTCAAACATTCTTGTACATACACATATAAATACATACAATAGATAAATATTATTTAAAATAACAAGGCCCGAACTTTGAGACTGTCAATGTTGGACAACAGATGACTTGCTTATAGGAATAACTTTGGCTTTTGTTTTAAAGAACCACTGGGTTAGAAGTGAGAGTGGGGGAGTTAGGTTATATTTGGGTGGACTCACTGCTTTGGCATGCTTGTGGTACCTTATCTGGGGTTAATAAATATTGGTTCGTATCTTTTAAGAAATGGATAACACAGCAATCTTTCTCATAATACTCGGACCATAAATAGTTGGATACAAAACAGTGCTATAAATCTGTCATCCTAGAAGAAATGAAACAAAGCAAAAATTTATCCCTTAGAAAGGCAGAAGCTACAGTTTTAAATCACTCTTTATGGCCTCAGCATGAACGTTCTTTCTTGTTTTTCAATCCTAGGCATATGGCCATTATAATCTTCTAAGTGTTTCCAAATGAACACAAAAGTCAATGTATATATTTCCTTTGGTTTTTGCTATCGTATCCCTTGTGTATCGACAAGATAGTTTCTGACCTCCAGAAGCGCTACTACAGAAGGAGCCATGGGCAGTTCCTCTAAAGCAGCAGTTCTCAACCTATGGGCTGTGACCCCTTTGGGGTTGAATATTAGGGATTCACATTACCATTCACAACAGTAGCAAAATTAGTTATGAAGCATCATTGAAATATTTTTATGGTTGTGGGGTCACCGCCACATGAGAAACTGTACTAAGGGTCAAAGCATTAGAAAGCTCGAGAGCCACTGCTCTGAAGGACGGAGTGAAAGCCCATCAAAGTGCTCTCTGTGGTGTTGGCTCTTTCTGCTTTCCTTTGTAGCTTCTGGGTTTGGAAAAGTCCAAGGTCCACACTGTTGCTGCTTTCTTTTAGCTCATTGTTTGAATGTAATCAATTTCATGCATTACCAGGCTCTCACTTCTATAAATTGGATCAAACAGTAGGATGCAGACGGAATTGACTTCAACTCCAAACCACAGTTTGAACAGCCATGGCACAATCAGCATTGAAATAGCGGTTGTGAGTAACATTTTGATTTTTTTCTTTGGTTCTATCATTTTAAAAATGTCTAAATTATATCCCCCTAAGTGATATCCATGAAGCACCCACTCAAGCTGATAAACACATCATTTGGGGAAAGGGTGTTCTTATGTGTGTGGTGCTGATGGAGTATGAAATTATGTAACTGTTAAAGAGAACCAATGATATCTCCAGAGTCTCATGCTTTTAACTAAAAATGTCAATTGCAGGAATTTTCTACAATACAGTAAGATCTTCAGTAAAACATTATTTGCCCTCCACAAAAGGACTGATAAAAGAAATTATGGAGTACGAAGTCTTTAAAATAGGAATTGAGATCTGGTTTTGCCCTGCAGATGCCATTATGATGAGGTTACCTATGGTTTCAGGAACGGATTCTTTTTCTCTACCAATATAAATAGAATAAAAAGGCAGGAAAGACAAGATTTTACCATTCAGACAAGTTTTCACTCACACACACACACACACACACACACACACACACACACACACACTGAGAGAGGGGGTAGGAAGTAGACAAAGCACACAAAGAAACAGACTCTCCATAGAGAGATGATCTTGAATCTAGAATCCTTGTTTGCTGTGTTTAAGGGTAGGGTAGGTTAGTTATGTGTTTAAAGGTAGAATGGATTTCCTTTCACCCTTAAAACTAGCTGGTTTGGGCTGGTTTGTGGGGTTGACTAGTCCAGACAAAGAAGGGAAACTGATTGATTCTTGACATAGGAGGCCCCTGCCCAAGTGGGAGATTTGAAAAGCCCACCAAAACCAGTTCTCTCTGGGAGGGAAAACAAAACAAACAAACAAAACAAAAACGACTAATTTACCTTGGTCAGGGAAAGTAGCCTATGAGCTCATCAGTTATCTTAAATGTTGAAGTTGAAAGGAACACTAATCTACCTAGAGTCTCTTTTTCTAATCTGTCTGCCTACCAAGGAACGTCTAATTCCTGGTCCCTCACTACTCTAAGTTATTCTATATTGTATATATCGTTTTTAGGCTATGCATTGCCCTAGGAGACTCCATTTTACAGGAAGCTTTTGAGCTCATTTTTGGTAGAAGGGTGGCTGCCCTGGGTGGACCTCAAAGCTCCACTGTCTGTCTGGCACAGACTGATGGATGAGTTATTTCTGGGGATAGGAAGGGAGCCCCCTAGAGGTTCACTGATGGGAACTGAAACAGTGGGGGTATGTAGGCATATTCAATTAGCATCTAAGAAACCAGGCCAAGCACTGTGCACATAAGAAGGTGCAGGTCCCCTACCTACCACCCACAATGTGATAAACACCTATTCTTGTGAAGGTCTGGATCCACACCAGCCTATCATTGAATATCTGGTGTATGAGTCAAGGTCTGGAGATTCCACAGCTTGGTCTGGTCCATTGCTCTTGACAGTCTGCTCAACTGCCGACCTAACTCATATGCCTGCCCCTCATCAGGATACAGGACCTGACCCATTGTTTGCTGCCCCTGATGTGCTTCATGCTCAACACTGGTTCAGCCTTTAACCTCACAGGCAAGTTCTGCAGCTTTGCTCTCAAGTCTGACTCCAGCAGCTACGGCCGCAGGACTGGTGTAGTTCCTCATTTTATTCATGAGGCTCCTTCTCAGCCCACTACTGAAATCTCTTGATCTCTGCTGTAGCCTCTTTAACTTGTATTCATTCTGTAACTCACAGATGATGGATGATAGATGGACTGATAATAGGTAGGTAGATAGATGATAGATAGATAGATAGATAGATAAATAGATAGATAGATGATAGATAGATAGAAAGATAGATGATAGATGATATATAGATGATAGATAGAAAGATAGATAGATAGATGATAGATAGATAGATAGATAGATAGATAGATAGATAGATAGATAGATAAATAGATAGATAGATAGATAGATAGATAGATAGATAGATAGATAAACACATACACACATATCCTGTATGATGCATGATGTATGATGTAGGGGTTAATATGAATAATTAAGATTAGATGAAAGATTGCATTTGCCCCAGCCATGGTACAAAGGTTGGTGGATTTTGTGATACATTGCTATCATTGAAACTGCTAAATCTTGAGAACTTATCATTATCCAACAAATTGTGACACTGTGGAAAGGCACAGACACATTCACTTATGTTTCATGTACACCCAGGACAATTGGGATGAAGAATCCCTTCTGATTTTCTAAAATGTTCTCTCCAAAAGTAACAAAAACCATTACATATTCAGGGACAGAGAGAACCTTCAAAGCTTGCTAGAGACAATGTTTTCTATATCTCTTGTAGTTATTGTGTTGAAATCGTTACTTTCATTTAATTAAGAAAATCAATTCATTTCAATGAAATATTAAGAACCAATAGCTGTTAATTAAATGAATGTTGGAATAAATCTTTCATTATGTCATTGTTATATGAACACAATGGAAATAGTAATTACTTCAAAGAACTTTAAAGCAATTACTTGGCCACATCTCTCTAATGGTATTTAATCAGAGGGCAAACCCCAAAGAAATCTGAATGTGGATCCAGTGATTTTATTGTTATTAATATCAGCATCTTAACTTTGAAACTATAAATACGTGAAGCAAATAAATAACTATTTCACTGTACTGAGTATGTTTCAAAGCAACTATTTTATTATAAGAAAAAAATTTATATTATTTAACTTTAAAAACTATAATCTTAATGTTATTTGGAAAGATTAACATAGAATAATGATTAATCATTTTTGTTATAGGCACCCATAAATCTCAGCTCTGTCTATTGTAAAATAAAAAATAGAAAAATGACAACTCTATAACAATAAGCTTGTCTCAACACAAAAAACACAAGTCTCACCTCAAAGGAGACAAGACATGGTTTATTCTTAAACCAAAAATGGTGGACCATGGCCTAGGAATATGGATCTAAGAGACCCCAAATTCTATGTTCCAATAGATGTTTGATATTTTTATAGTAAGAGAGCAAGAAAGTCATAAATCAAGACATTTTCCAAATCCATTGGTGGAAACAAGGGGCAGGTGAATTAAAGCAACACTGGAAAGCTCTCTGACTCGACCTCTGTTCAGACGCTATCCGGTGGCATCCCAATCTTCTGGCTGGTGGGAGCTAGGTGTTTGTACATTCCAAAGTACTTACCTAGTAGTCACAAAGTCTTATGTTTTCTGACTTACTGAGGAGAACAATTAAATGGCTATTAAGAGGACTGAAGATGGCCTTAGGTAATTTGGCTCTCGGCTTGCAATGTTCCAACATCACCAGCAGCCCAGCAGCAAAGCTCCATTCAGTTACTTAGCCTTGCAGTGGAAGGAAGATTTGAGCCCTTCCAGGAGATTTCATTTACATTTCTCTTGTGCCTAGACTATAATTTATGGCTATAATTCCCCTTCAGTGAGAGACACCATGGGAAAATCACTGACTCTAATCTAAAGTAAAAATGTAAATAGGGGATGTGGGTCATTTCATGTCTAGGTAATTTCAACAGGCATCACTCTTCATTGTGGCCACTTGAAAGGATTATCAAAGGCCACAGATGTGTGTTCAAATAGCTGAAAGACTAATGATTGACTAGCAGATTGTCTGATATGTGTGCATTTCTAGTTGTAAGGACAACTCTCTCAGTCCTAAAGTCTGATAACGGAAGAGAAGGGACTGGATATTGACTCTCTTCTTACCGACAGATTACAAGATTGCTGCATTGAATGGAAAGAGTCTAGCCAGTAAATGCATAATAGGTTATCAGATAGATGACTGCTACGATTTGAATGATTGTCCTCCCACCCAGTTCACACATTAAAACTTAGACTATCATGATATGAAGACAGAGGGATTTGGGGAGAGGATGAGGTTTGGAAAGCCGTGCCCTTGTTATCAGGATTATTGCCTACTAAAGGAGGCCTGAGGGAGCGAGTCTGTACTTTTAACACATAAAGACACAAAGAAAGCATCATCCCTGAGAACAGGCCAACTAGAAACTTCCTGTGGAATGTTTGTCATGGGCTTCTCAGTCTCCAGGATTGTGTGATAACTTTTTATTGTTTATAAATTATTCACTCTACGCTACTTTCCTATAGCAGCCAAAAAATTCTGTAACAGACACCATGTTGCCACTCCTAATGAAATAGTCCAGAGTACTAATTACCAACAGGTAGGAAAACTGTCACGTAGGCATTATGGGGAATTTTACAATGAGAAAACCAATTTTCCACCCAATGATCACTTACAGCAATCAATCTTTGCACCAATGAGTCAAACCTCAGACAGAAATTGTGAGCCCTCCCCTATAGATTGTCGTCTTCACGCAGGTTAGGGCTGGCACAGGATAGGACAGGGCCTGGGATTGGGCAGTGAGAAAGGGGGCGGGGACAGAGTTTTGGTAAGGGGAGAAAGAGGAGAAAGAGAGAAGAGCCAAGATGGAGGCAGAGAAGGACGACCCAGATCCATGTGGCCTTAAATGGCCACAGGGTAGTTATGAAATTTTTTTTTAATGAATGACGCAATTTATTAACCCTTTGTTCTAACACTTCTTGTTGGCAGCTGCCACCTGTCCAGCGATCCTGTCCAGATCTCTCTGTCCCTGAGGTGTTAGCTTACGGCCCCCATCTTGGTCCTTTTCCACCATTTTCAGCCCCTCCAGGGCTTGGAGGACCCGGTGGGCCACACTCTTAGAGCCTCTGCTGAGGTGGCTGGGCCTGACACCATTTCTCTGCGGTCCTCCATAGATCTTGGTCATGGAACCAACTCCCGCACCACCACGGAGGTACAGGTGCCATGCGGGGGAAGCAGCTCGTGTAGAACCAGTTCTCATCACATGGGGCAAGCTCTTTATGTTTGGCCAGCTTGACTGTGTCCACCCATCCGGGGACTTTCCGCTTCCCGGACTTTTTGAGGAAGGCTGCAAGAGCTCTGAGGAACTCCTGCTGGTTAACGTCTTTTACAATAACTCCAGGCAGGGGAAAGGGCGTTAGGAATATTTCTTAAGAGATGCATTTTTATAAGACAATTTGTCTTATCTAGGTGGGAAGTTAATATCATAATCAATTGGTTGTGAATTTATTGTGTGGACGTTTTGTAGCGTGTAAATTTACTGAGGTAAATTATTGGGATAAATTTGATTGTTAAGTTACTAGCTTCTGGAGTTTTGATTTGGTTGGGCCGGTGTGGGTTATGACAGTGACCGAAGCGGGTATTTGCAGGGAATGTGAGCAGAATTCGACAGCAGAGAGACAGCCGGGAGAGGGTGACCATGACATGTGGTCAGAAAATAGCTGGGGTAGCGTGGAGTGGTGTCCCAGAGCAGCCGCCACTGAGATGAAAATACCCCACTAATGCCATAGGCTCGACGATGCCAGCTAGCAAGGGCTTGTGAGTATTTTCATTATTTAGTGCAACACTCCCCCACCAAAAAAATTTTTTAAAAGAACCTTGATAACACTAAAACTTTGACTGAAATATGTGATGTGAATTTTAATCCCTCTGAAACATGATGCCATGAACAAAGCTCTCTCTACTCCATCAGCACAGCATGAACATACATGTGAGTCTCCCGATGCACTCCACTGCCAACAAAGCAAGTGGACTTGTTTGTTGCATGTCATAGATCCACTCAGGGCTCTCCTATGTTTGCTCCAGACTCCCCCTCCTAAAGTACGTCTTTTTTGAGGTAAGCAATATGGGTGAGCAGTATACATGAACAGGAGGTACTTCATTGGAGCCATTTTTAATTACACAGAACCAAGGCTTTCTTAAAAGCATATCAAACTATCACATGTTCGTGATACCCGGAGTCTTACATGACATGTAACAAATTTGTTTTGATTAATGAGATAGATTACTTAAAATTCAGGCAGAATGAAAAAAATTTTAGACACAAGAAAATCTTAGATATAATTTCTGCTCACCGTGACAGTGTAGAAAAACGGTCAGAAACACTGCATTTATTCATAGCACATGTTTTATTAAAATTTGACTGCATTAGAATAAATTTTCATGTATTAGCAAAAAGGAATTAACAGTTTTTACATTTATTTAGTTTGGAGCCAGGGTGTGCTTGTAGAGATTGAGAAACAGTCATGGGAGTTAGCTCTTCCCTTACACCATCTGAGCTCCAGGAATTGAAATTCGTCATCGGGCCCTGACCTAGGGGTGACTGAACCAAGTCACCAACACTCTAAAAGAATTTTCAAAAATCTACATAATCTTTATGATACTATGTCTGCTTTAACTTATGATTTTTTTAAAAAATCAAAACAATGGATGGCTTATCACAGAAGTAGGCTTATCACATAAAGATTTTAGGTTTCTTGAAGAGAACTGAAATTTTTCATAAATGTTCATGTGTTCACAGAACAATTGTTTGTGGACATATTAATTTAGTTCTATCCTAAAGATATACTTAAGTCTTCCCACTGTATTCACATAATTTCATCATTTATTTCTATTTGCTTGATACATCCAAAGGAAAGAATAGATGTGTAAAAGGAAAATTATGCTGTGGCCATCAGAATCTGAAATAACGTAGATCCTCAGGAAGGGATTTATAGGGCTTCTCCATCTCTGTAGACTGAGTTAAATCACAAATCAGAACACGAGCTTGCAGAAAAGGCAGATTGTTCATTAAAGGTATTTTGTTTGTTTGGTTGGTTGGTCGGTTGGCTGGTTGGTTATTTAGTTGTTTTATTGTTGTTGTTTGGTTTCGTGGGGGGGTTGTATTTGAAATTGTATTAATATCTTTGGTAAAGAATATTTGGTTATGTAAGTCATGCTGGGATTTGGCAATAAAGGAGAAATCACAACTGGTATGAATCTATAACTCACAGAAATTATAGTTTTTGTAAAAAATGGTTCACCTGGTTGAGAGTATACCTCTGCTCTTCAAGGCTCGTATTAAAGAAACTTCACATGTGAAGGAGAACTGTATATATCAAACACGATAAAAAGAAAGGCACTAAAAATAATCCTAGGGAAACTTCTAAAAATACAGTAATCTCTGAGAACATTTGAAGCAGACCTTGAGTGGTGCATCTTTAGTTCTTTTTCTGCTCTGGAGCAGTTTCTTACTGACACCTCACTGGAGAAACTAGCTCAGTGACAAAAGGATGCGAGGACTGTGCAGAATCCTTGACATTTCAGAAACCAATAAGACTGGAGGGATGAGCTTCCTCTGTGAATTTTCCTCCAAACACCCAGAGCTGATGTTTGGTAAATTATGAAAACTTACACCTCTTAATGATGTTTCTCTTTGAAGTGTTTGGAATAAAATAATAAATCTCAGGTCTGGGGTGATCATGACCGGGATTTTTCCATCTCACCAGCACCCCAGCTATTAAGTTCTCTGCCTCTCCCTTGTATGCACATTCTGGGCAGGGGATCCAGAGCAGAGAGAGTATTTGTGCTTCTTGCTCACGGTCTGTGGAGACACGTGAGTGGGTTGTGGCCAATGAGATTCACGGAGAAGATTTGACGTCAGTTCCCGGCTTCTTTCTGAAGAGTGTCATCTTAGAGATAAACCCAGAAGGGAGCTACCAGCGTGAAAAGGTTCACTGAGCGAAACCACAGCAAAGGATGAGGTTTGCAAGACTACATGCTAACACATGTACCTGTGGTACATTTTTCCCGCTAGAGGAAGCCTGGCATGTCCTGATTTGTCAGCTTCTTCATAGTGCCTTAAAAAAAAATCCCTAAAGGTGTTTAAGAAATATTGTCTACATCTACACAATGGAATATTACTCAGCTATCAAAAACAACGAGTTTATGAAATTCGTAGGCAAATGGTTGGAACTGGAAAATATCATCCTGAGTGAGCTAACCCACTCACAGAAAGACATACATGGTATGCACTCATTGATAAGTGGCTATTAGCCCAAATGCTTGAATTACCCTAGATCCCTAGAACAAAGGAAACTCAAGACGGATGATCAAAATGTGAATGCTTCACTCCTTCTTTAAATGAGGAAAAAGAATACCCTTGGCAGGGAAGGGAGAGGCAAAGATTAAAACAGAGACTGAAGGAACACCAATTCAGAGCCTGCCCCACAGGTGGCCCATACATATACAGCCACCCAATTAGACAAGATGGATGAAGCAAAGAAGTGCAGACCGACAGGAGCCGGATGTAGATCGCTCCTGAGAGACACAGCCAGAATACAGCAAATACAGAGGCGAATGCCAGCAGCAAACCACTGAACTGAGAATAGGTCCCCCGTTGAAGGAATCAGAGAAAGAACTGGAAGAGCTTGAAGGTGCTCGAGACCCCAAAAGTACAACAATGTCAAGCAACCAGAGCTTCCAGGGACTAAGCCACTACCTAAAGACTATACATGGACTGACCCTGGACTCTGTCCCCATAGGTAGCAATGAATATCCTAGTAAGAGCACCAGTGGAAGGGGAAGCCCTGGGTCCTGCTAAGACTGAACCCCCAGTGAACTAGACTATGCGGGGAGGGTGGCAATGGGGGGAGGTTTGGGAGGGGAACACCCACAAGGAAGGGGAGGGGGGAGGGTGATGTCTGTCCGGAAACCGGGAAAGGGAATAACACTTGAAATGTATATAAGAAATACTCAAGATAATAAAAAAAAAAAGAAATATTGTCATAAAGTTCCAATTAAAATAAATTCAGTATCTTAAATATTTACGGTGGTACATATTTACTAAGTTGATGACAGCAGATTATGCCGGTGACTTCCAATGACATATTTTCACACAGTCCTATTATAGATTGCTATTTGAAGCTTATGTAAACAGAAACAAATATGCTTCCTTTCTACACTGCCATATACATCACAAACGTCCTTCAGTTTCTACGGTTCATCTTATATAAATAAGAACACCTTGCCGTGAGAGCACCCTGAATATTACATCTGAATGAGAAAGATGTTGAAACAGAATCGCCAGTGGACAGGAGAGACTTACTCAGAAAAGAACTGGGTTCCAGAACGCTAGTATGCAGGAAAAGGCCAGTGATTTGTTGAGGAAGGAACAAGAAAGCGGACCAATGACAGCTTTTCCTTTATCGTGGACGTTTGAACAATGCTATGATTCAAATGTGAAACGATCATCATAGACTCGTGTGTTTGAACATTTGGTGCCCAGCTGATGGTGCTATCTTAGCTCTCTTTCCTAGACTCCTGTTTTACCTGTGTCCTGCCAGCTGCTTCTCTGTTGTCCCTGCAAGCCCAGAGAAAACTCCTATCTCTTTACCAGAGCTCCTTCCATAAAGGCTCTTCCAAGCTGACAGAGACAGAGGCAGAGGCAGAGAGAGGAGTGGGAGCTCCAAGCCAAGTCAGTAGGGACTGAACCATTTCACCTTTGCCGAGGGGTAGCTCGAGGCTACCCAGCTTACTTTGCCTCCAGTCTTAGAGCAAAGATCAGGAGACCTCTCCCAGGCAGGAACTTACCTTTCTTTGGCATTTTTATCTAAGGAGGCTTTTAGAAGCACAACCAAACTGCATCTCTATAGGAGATACCTAACAGTATCTGACAAAGGCAAAAATCTGGTTAGGCTTTTATATTCTGCTAATAATTAGGTTTTCTATTTACTGTCAGACCCTCCTGGGCTCCCTCAGTGTTTGCCACCTGCTGAGCCTTGCTGACACAAGTGGAAACTTTTGTTTTTAAGAAAAGAATACCTTGGCCTTTGCTTTTTGGCCGTAACACTGTTGAGTCAGTTCCTGTTTTTATCCTGAGAATATAAGCTTGTTTTTCCATTGTGCTTCCAGGGTTTTTCCACGTGGTGGACTTGGCGTATATATACTGTGAACCTCAGTAAAGCTTTGGCATTCTCCTAGCATGAATGACCCGAGTCTCTGTCTTCTGTTAAATCCCCCAGGCCTACCCTGTGCCCGGTTCTCAGTACCATGGTGGCGCAGGTGCCGTCAATTTTCAGAAATCAAATATCCTGTAACATTTCTTCTGATTCCTGTTGACTCCATGAAATACTTGGAAACCTTACACTCCGGCCAGCACAGGGAGGAGCTAGTCCCTCCACCATGCCTTCTCACAATGGATTATGTACCCTTCAGACCTTCTTTGTAGTTGCTTCCAGTTAGGTATCTGCTCATGAAGACTAGAAATTATCTAATACAATATGAATGATCTAGGATGTGTGTCTAACATGCTAGGTCCCGCCAACCCAAAATCTGAGCACATCATCAGATGCCATCCAAGGGCTGTGGCTGGGGCTCCCTGCTTTATCTGAAACCCTCGCCTATGATGGATATGATAAGAATCTGAAATGTATCTTGATCCACTTCCACAGTAGAGCGTGGACTTTTGAATACCCCAAGTCACTCGTATTTGTCTCCAGAATAAACTCTCTCTTATCCCCTCTAAGTTGAGAGTTAAGTTTTCCATTGACAAGTATCGCCCCTCTCCTTCCTGGCCCTGCAGGCACAACTCGGTCTTTGACTCTGTTTGCCACACAGTGACAGACACAGTGGCCTCTGCTGAAGCTCTTTGTGCGTTGCCCTCTGGTTTTCTAACTTAGATCTTTCATCAAGCTCATTACAATCATCCTCCCAAAGTAGCTTATGTAACAAAGACCTAAAGTGTTACTCAACACAGGTGACAACCCACAAACTAGACAAATGTGTATTTCCATCCATAAGGTAACACCCTAGCTGTGAATCAGGATGTTTGTCTTAAGGGGTTATGGCACTAGTTTCTTTTCTTTTTTTTTCCTTTTTAAAAAATTCTTCTCTCATACATTATATCCCAACCACAGTTTCCATTCTCTCCACTTCTCCCAGTCCCTCTCCCCATTTCCCAATTCCTCTCGATCCACTGCTCCTCCATTTCCCTCCAAAACCAGAGCAGGCCTCCCAGGGATATTAACTACACATGGCATGGCAAGATACAATAAAACTAGGCACAAACCCTCACATTAGGGCTGGGTGAGGCAACCCAGTAGGGGGAATGGGGTCCCAAGAGCAAATGAAAGAATCAGAAGCACCCTACTTCCACTGTTAGGAGTCCCACAAAAACGAAACTACTGTAATATGCAGAGGACCTAACACAGACACATACAGAGTCTGTGGTTGTCACTTCAGTATCTGTAAGTCCCTATGAGGCTCGCTTAGTTGATTCTATGGATCATGTTCTTGTGGTGTCCTCTACTCCCCTGACTGCTACAAACTCCCCCTCTTCTGTGGGGTTTCCTGGCTCTGCCTAGTGTTGGCTGATAACATTAGTTTCTAATTGTCAAATTGGATGTCTCCTTGGCTTCCCAGCTATTCACGTTGTAGTCGTTATGGGTGGTCCAATAATCTCTCTTAATTTTCTAGTTGCTTATCCTGCATCTTCCCAGACTGTCATATTTGAAGACTTTACTGTTGTATCTCAAGGAAATCAATGTTTCAAAATTTCTCCCAACCAAAATCACTAGGTCCGTGTTCTGCTTCCTCATTCTTGCAAGGTAATTACAAGAAACTGACAAGACTTGTTTAGAATCTTGAGCAGATTTGAATGGATATTGGTAGTGTGCTTCTTAATAATATCTACCTTAAACAAAGGAAATCACAGCCCAAATGCAGCTGATGCTGTATCCCCAAGGACCTTTCTCCATTCTCAACAGTACCACATGTTAGAAATCAGGCATCTCCATGGCCTGCCAGAGGGGTCCGATGGCAGAACACGTCATCACTAGTTGCCCAGAGGCAACACATTCCCACTGTTGCCTCCTGGTGCATGTTCTCCCACACATGCGCCATATCTCTGCTAGCCCTCCCATTTCCTCCTCACCATGCCTCCCCTTTTTTTCCTTTCCTCCACCCAGCCACAGCCTCTGTATTCCCTCTCCCTCTCACTGAATAAAACTGCTACCTAAGACCTGTCACAAGGTGTAACTTTATGGATTCTGCGACGTAGATCCCACACAACAAGCAAGTTTTCCCTTTGCAGCCTCAGCGGGGCACTTGCTTCTCTTCTTGGTTATTCTAGTCCCAAGAGTTTAAAAAACAATGAAATCCTCAAATATACAAATATAGAACAGCTATAGTTGATATGTGAGATGAAGGGCCATTACTTTCCCGTTAAAATCACCTTTCTACACTTTCAGGCAACGTAGGGGAAAGTTTGTGGTTTTGGTGTGTGTGTGTGTGTGTGTGTGTGTGTGTGTGTGTGTGTGTGTGTGTGACATATATATACATATATATATATACAGATATATATATAATTAAAATCAGACTGTAAAACACATGACCAGTTCCCAAACTAACATGTAGCCTTGAAATCACATTTTTGATATAATAATTAACACAGAAGTCTGATTTTTGATAAGAAATGACAAGAAGGAATGCTTTGCAGTGAGAAAATTGCTTTTGCTTTAGGTTTCCTGTCCAACTTTGGTTAGAAATAGAATCAATAAAATTGTCAGTCTGCATGAGCCTCAATCAAGAGCAGAAGGGACTCGATAACAAGCTTTTGTATTTCAAAGGCCTTTGTTCAGAAGCTTTGGAAGTAAACACCTGTACACGGTGTACTCATTACTCCAGACGAAAGTTTCAGTTTTAAAAAAAACAACAGACAAGCTGTTTCATACCCCAATTTAAGTCCTAACAGTTGTACAGTGTTTTATAAGAAAGAAACTGCCATTAGCAGCTTGATTAATTAAGTACTTAATTAAATTAAGTGAGAACTTGATGCTCCGGGGAACTTACTCAGTGAACTTTCCAGCTTGCCTCAGCCCTTGTTAGCAAATCACAACTGTGACAATTCACATACACACGAGAGAGCCAAACTTGTCAGTGCTTAATGAAATGGAAAAGTTAAACAATGATTTGAAGAGACCTCAGTTCAAACAGAAGACTTCGGTCTGGCGCTCTAAGTAATGAGGACACCGTAGGTTAGCCTAGTTCTGCCTCTGCAGCTCATGGGAGTTGATGCTAAGCACGGGTAATAAATAGCAAGGCAGTGTTTTCTCCTTCCTGCAATGTCAGTGTCAAACCATACTAGAAAGTCTCTAGTGAAGTTGCTTCCTTAAAATACTCTTTACAAATCTACGTATGTGTATGAAGAAGCCTATGGAGTGCACAAAATATAAGGGAAAGCAAAACAATCCAAGAGGGCAAATGTCTATATTCCCTTTTCAAAATGAAGTTGTTTGTGCAAGAATCTTTATTCTTGCATGAACTTCGACGGTCCTATGAGAAATCTGATCGCATTTAACATAGAGGTTGATTTGTAAAGAGATAACATTTTATAATATTCAGTGAGCCCACTCCATACCTCTCCATTCATTCATATCTCCTGTACCCTGGACTTTAATTTTAATCCATTTATCAATAATTGTGGACTCTTCATTATACTAATGTCAGAATATATTCTGACTATTTCTATTATAATTGCAAAATTAAATGTTATGTCTTGTCTCTAAATTTTTGTGAAATTTATTTATTAATCAATTTATATTTTCAGAGGAGGAAGGCAACTACAATAATATAAATGTGGATATTAGAGGGCAATTTCGGTCTTTCCAAGAACGCTTCAAGTAGTTTGGAGCATTTCAGCTACAAAACATGCTTGTTCTAAAACACCAAACATCAAGTTGCCTGTTACAGCAACCCCTTTTCTTCTAGCATATCTGGAGAAAGAAGACATTTCCTCTGACTTAGCAGTGGTGTGGAAAATACTATCTGCAAGCAAACTGAGGGAATCACCTGCATTCTTTATCACCTTTAAACACCTGTGTCCCTGAGGTGGAAATTTCCGGTTATGTCAGGTGATACAC
Organism: Rattus norvegicus; assembly: GCF_021556685.1. NCBI lineage: Eukaryota > Metazoa > Chordata > Mammalia > Rodentia > Muridae > Rattus > Rattus norvegicus. The sequence goes on from NC_141540.1 coordinate 131,573,464, forward strand.
TCATGTGGTATTTTGCTAACACGGACTCACCTGGTGTTTTGCTGAGGCAAGACCCATGGGAGGACACATGATGTTTGGAGAGAGCAATTCTTTTTGGTCCAGTATGTCGTCTTACCTGATCCTCAGTTTGTTGAGAGAGGCACAGCAGAGATCTTCCCCTGGCATTCGGGCTGGTCCTGACCACTCCCACTAACTAGTGCCCATTTGGCAGAGGCCTGGCAGTGTCTCCTAGATCATGCCACTGCTGCTGATTCGTGTTTGGTATCCTGTCACTACTAAACTGGACTGCTGGCGTCCTGACAGAGACTAGAATCTCCCCCAAGGAACTATTTTTAAACAGGTCCAAATGCCCTTGACCTATTTACCATCCTTTCTTTCCTTCCTTTGAATCGTGGGCTAGAAGGGTGGTTGAAGAATTTGAGAGACCTTATTAAAAGTAGGTTTAAAAAAATCTAAGGCTAGGGGGTTGGGGATTTAGCTCAGTGGTAGAGCATTTGCCTAGCAAGGGCAAGGCCCTGGGTTCAGTCCCCAGCTCTGAAAAAAAGAAAAAAATCTAAGGCTACATATCCCTTTTGGCTGTTATTTAAGTTCATAATCTCTTAGGTATATAAATTTCAAATATACAAGGATCAAATTCTCATATTTTAAAAGGTTAAAATGATTATTGGCTGAGGAGTAACGTGGTGGCCCACCTATGCCCTGAACATTCCCCTCATGCCCTCTGAACTTGGCTTAACTCATTGTATACATTTGCCGAAAGCAGAAACGTTCTTTGTGCTTTGATGTAAAGAAACAAAGACAACAACTTCTTAACTTCTAGGAGTTCGTTATGAGAAATGAAACAAACCATATCATTACCTTTTATTTATGAATAAACCCCAAGCTCTTTCCACAATGATTTTATAAGTCGCCGAGTGAGATGCCCAGGTGTTCTGAAATTCAAATCACCAGCCTGATTACCGAAGACCCAGAGCCTCCTGAAGACTTTGTGTCTGCTTGGACCCAAGTGGGAATCCAAGTGGGAATGGGTTGTTTCCAGAGTGTGAATTTTCTAAGTTCTATATTTTACATTAACTTCAGCAGCTTCTCCGTTAAGTAAAATCGAGGCTTGGTGTACAGTTCTCAACTGATATTGCTTGGTTTGTAAGACTGATAATGGTGTTTATTGGCCATTATCTTAACTGTGGGGTGAAGTAGGAATTTCTGGTGTCTTTGGAGACTTACTTGTGTCATGTGACATTTTTTGGAAACTGTCTTATGAAAGGATGTTTTTGCTAAGGCAGACCTGTGGAAGGATGTTTGCTGACAATAGACACAAGATGGGAAAAAGGGGCACGTGATGTTTTGCTAGAGCAGATGCTTGTGAGAACACATGATGTTTGAAAAGACTATAAATATAACCCAACAGACGGTGGACGGCGCTGCGTGGCATTGGTTCACCTTGCCGCTCTTTGGTGATCATCGTTTGTCGTGCTTTAGTAGAGAGAAAGGTGTCAAAGAACTTCTGGTGGTGTTCCGGCAGCTTCTTTCCTGCTTCTGCAGACACAGGCTGACTGGCAGAGCCTCTCTTGGCTTCTTCTGGATCTAACTGCTGCTGCTAATTCGTGAACTGTGTTTGTGAGAGGCTCGAGCTACTACCGCTGATTCCTGTAAACTGAACTGCTACATCCTAACAAGGCAGATTGGATTCAGCCCAAAGAGCTATTTCTAAACAGGTCCACATCTTCCTTTGCCCTATTAACTTTTCTTCTCCACTGCCTCTGGTGGGTGGTGGGCTAGAAGGGGAGGCTAAAGCTTTTAAGTACACTTATTAAAGTAGGTTTTGAAAAATATAAGCCAGTCTATAACTCGGAGCTGTTCGGTTGGTTTCTGCTATTCCTGAGCCTCCGCTCCATTCCCTTCTGGTCTCCTCTGTGTGCCATGGACGGCATTGTCCCAGACACAGATGGTACAAAACAGATCCAACGAGCTCTTCTCCACATGTGTCAGCAACGGCCCGCTTCATCATGAGCAGCTCGGCCTCAGCAGCCAATGGAAATGATAGCAAGAAGTTCAAAGGTGACCACAGGAGCATAGGAGTTCCTTCCAGAGACATCCATGTCTGCAAGCTGCCTAGTGATGTCACTGAGGGTGAGGTCATCTCTTTGGGGCTGCCCTTTGGGAAAGTTACCAACCTCCTTATGCTGAAGGGGAAGAACCAGGCCTTCACTGAAATGAACACAGAGGAGGAGGATGCTAACACTGTGGTTAACTACTAAACATCGGTGGAGCCAGTGCTTTGTAGACAGCCCACGTACATCTAGTTCTCCAACCACGAGGAGCTCAAAACCCACAGCTCGCCCAACCAGGCACGTGTCCAGGCAGCCCTGCAGGCGGTGAACTCCATACAGTCAGGAAACCTGGCCTCGGCAGCCTCCACTGCTGCCGTGGATGCAAAAATGGTAATGGCAGGCCAGAGTTCAGTGCTCAGGATCATCGTGGAAAACCTCTTCTACCCAGTGACTCTAGACGTGCTGCACCAGATCTTCTCTAAATTTGGCACAATCCTGAAGCTCATCATGTTCACCAAGAACAACCAGTTCCAGGCGCTGCTGCAGGATGCTGGCCCTGTGAGCACCCAGCATGCTAAGCTGTCCCTGGATGGCCAGAACATCTACAGTGCCTGCTGACACTGCACATCGACTTCTCCAAGCTCACCAGTCTCAACGTCAAATACAACAACGACAAGAGCAGAGATTACAGGCAACCTGGCCTGCCCTCTGGAGACAGCCAGCCTTCAGTGGACCAGACCATGGCAGCAGTCTTTGGTACACTCAGCATAATGTCAGTCTCTCAGTATGCAGGAGCCCGGTTCCCTCCCACCTTTGCCATCCCTCTGTTCCTAATGTCCATGGAACCCTGCTCCTCCACTCCACCCCCTATGATCCCCCTCTCCGTTCCCCCCGGCCATACCCTCTGCTGCTGCTGCTACTGCAGCTGGACGCATTGCCATCCCAGGACTGACAGGTGCTGGGAATTCCATCCTTTTGGTCAACAACCTGAACCCTGAGAGAGTCACACTCCAAAGCCTCTTTATTCTCTTCAGCGTCTACGTTGATGTGCGATGGTCGAAGATCCTGTTCAGTAAGGAGAAGAACTCGCTTGTGCAGATGGCGGTGGCAGCCAGGCCCAGCTGGCCATAAGCCACTGAAACAGGCACAAGCTACATGGGAAGTCGGTGCGCATCACACTGTCAAAGCATTAGTGTGCAGCTGCCTTGTGAGGGACAGGGGGACCAGGGACTGACCAAGGACTCACCGCTGCACTGCTCCAAGAAACCAGGCTCCAAGTACTTTCTGAACATCTTTCCATGCTCAGCTACCCCGCACCTCTCCAACATCCCGCCCTCTGCATCAGAGGATAACTTCAAGAGCCTCTTCTCCGGCAATGCTGGTGCGTTCAAAGGCTTCAAGTTCTTCCAGAAGGTCCGCAAGATGGCATAATCCAGATGGGCTCTGTGGAGGAGGCGGTGCAGGCGCTGATGACCTGGGCGAGAACAGCACCTGCGAGGGTCCTTTTTCAAGTCCTCCATCTAGGTGCCTGTGGGTTTGCAACAGCTTCCACCATTCCAGAAAAGCCACTTTAAAAAGCAGCTGAAGTGAACTTACAGACCAGCGATTTTATTTTTTTTAAGAGAGATCAGTTTACCTGTTTGTTTGTTTGCTTGCTTTAAATTAAATCTAGCCCACTTTGCCGTGGCAGGAAATGGCTTGGAACAGAGGCCCAGTCCTGGCACCATGCCTTGAGGGGCTCAGGCGTGAGGCCACAGTGGTGCCCTGAACACAGGCACTTTCTGTGCCTTACAAAATCGGCATGCCTCACGGTCGGCCACAATCTCTAAAACCACCAGTTATCTCTAGACCCGCAGGTGAGCCAGGTGGCGTACACATAGGCTCCCCAATGCTGTGTAAGAGCTGGGGCACTCCCCTACACCCTTATAATTAGGTAACATGATTCTCCCATGTCCCTGGCCAGCCCAGAAGGCCCAGGCTGTCCTCAGCTGCCGAGCCTCGTGTGACATTTGCATTCTACTCCGTGTCGTCACAGACACCTGTGCCTAGCAATCTTTCCACTTGACCAAACACCCGAGTCTTTTCCATTTATATGCAAGAGATATAGCTTTTAAGTAACTTTTTATAGTATGTGTGTACTCTAGGCTTCTCTGTCCCCTGCACTCCTTCCCTCCAGTGACCAACTTGCAGATGGGCCCAGGCCAGGGCGGGAGAAAAAGCTCTGAGACTTGTGGGTTTCTACTTCAAATTTTGGACCAAAGTTTTGCTTTCTGCTCACCCCTTACTATGCCCAGTTGAGGGGCTGACCTCTAGGCCTTAATGTCCCTCCCAGACACCCACCTCCATCCTAGCCTGTTTCTATGGGACGGGTTCCCTGCACCTCGGTTCTGTAAAAGTCCTGGAAGAGTGAAAATATTTATGATTTTATACCTGTGGGGCTGAGGCAGTGCAGCATTTTGTATGGTGACAGATGCATATTTTGGTAATGACTACAGTCTAGGTATTGTTCTAGGGCCAGCCCTGGCCACATCTACCCCATCCCTGATGGTGTATTGTGGGGGTGGGGGAGTTTTATAATCTTGCCTTCCCTGAGCCTTTCATTCTGAGCCATAGGCCAGACTGGACCTGGAATCAATAAACACCGGTGTCTTGCCAAAAAAGAAACAGAAAAAAAGAAAAGAAAGAGAAAGAAAGAAAGAAAGAAAGAAAGAAAGAAAGAAAGAAAGAAAGAAAGAAAGAAGAAAAAGACTAGAAGAAAAATATAAGCCTTCAATGGCAATTCTCCAAAACCTCAAGGATGTATGTTGAGGCCATATTTAATACATGTGCTGTAATCAGTCAGTCTTGAATTCTGATGTTGGGGCTGGTGAAACCAGTACTGATTTTCGAGCTAGTAAGTAGAAAGGTAAGTGGTCAGCAGAATTAGAGTCTGTGAAGTAGTACATGGATCTCTAAGATCCTTCAAGATATAAGCCATTAAATATGTTAGCACCAAGCTAAAACTCACTTGTGGGTTGTCTGTCCTCTTCAACCTGCTCTTCAGTGTTACCAACCTTGAGGGAACATTTCTTCTTTCACAAGCAATCCATAAGATACCAGAAAACACCCGGAGCTACAAAACATCTACAAAGGAGGGAACATAGCAGTCTTAGTCTATTTCTTCCTCCTTTCTCTTCCCTCTTCTCCCTCTTCTTTCCTCTCCCTCCCGTCTTCTCTTTTTCTTATAAAAGGAGAAAGAAATACTAATCAACCCCAATCCCTGATTCTTAAAATTCTAACATGAAATCAGAGAAGAGTTAAGAATTTTTGACTGTCTGTTGTTTTCAACTCCTTAGGAAAAAAACCAGAAATAGAAATTTTGAAAACAAAAATAACTCCCATTTACCTCAAGATGTTTGAAGATAAAATTTAGTGGGCCTTTTTCTTAGTTTCTTCTTTGCTTAAAGAACAAAATCCTTTTTCTAAAAGACTGCCGATAGTTCTTTTTCTGTAATTACAAAATAATGCCTTTGAGCCTTACTTTTCCAGTTTTTATTTATTTCTTCAGGAAATGAAAATTACATGCTAATTTTGAGATAGCTTTTAATTCATACTGGGATTCTCCTGGTGTGTCAAAGGCAATGTAAAGAAATTTCTTTCTTTTCTTTCTAGAAGAAAATATGACTTCCTTTTTTTTTTAAGCCAATGTTGTCAAATAGAACTCTGAGTAGGAAAGCTGTATTAAAATCAAAAAGGGGGAAAAGGTAGGATAAAATTAACTAAAGAAAATGTATGACAGCAATCAGTGTTAATTTAAAAAGCATTTCACATAAGCCTTAAGATAGATACTTGCTCACCCAGATAGGAAAATGTGCACTGACCCAAAGGATGAAGGAAGCGACCTGTCATTACTTTGAACATTTGGGAAACTTCTAACATTTTGAACCAATACGTGTCAGCTCAGAAATTAAACAAAGACTTATTTGGGCTTCAGATAAAAATCCACTGAAGGCAAAAATACATAAATACATTTACTCCATCAATAGGTGTCCCCTTGGACATGTTCAGTAGAGTATCAGAATTCTGATACTCTGATAAGCTGAACAGACTCTCCGTCTATGAAAGCCCCAACCACACTCTTTCACAGCACACAGAGAGTAGATATTGCCTTCGTCTGTTTTCTGTTGCTAATGGCACAGTATTACAAACTAAGTTATGAAGAAAAGAGATGCATTTCTTGGGCATCTTGTTGCCTTAGTCACATGTAGATTCAAGGAATGGACATGGCAAAAGGCAGAATCTGCACAGAAATGTGTCTGTGTTTATCTCTTCTAATGAAGCCACTGGTGCTCACCACTGGTCTCTACACCGATGGCCTTAGCTAGTAATCCCAGTTGTCTCCTTAAGATCACTGATTTACAGCTCATAGTTGAGTTTCTACTTTTATAATACCTCCCAATGACCTCCCACCTAGACGCAGCAGCAGGCAGGGAGCAAACTATGTTCAAACCATAGCAAACACTCATACTAGGTCTGAAGACGAGGGTACTGAGTGGTCCAGATTTACATCCTAGAAATAAGAGTTAACAAGAGACAAAGAGAAAATAAAGTACAAACAAACAAACCAATATTCTTAAAGAAAGAAATCAAACGCAAATCTCAGTGGGGTTCTGAAAACACCGAGGAAGAGGTGGGAGTGGGTTTAAAGGTTTTTCTTCCCAGAGGAATCATCTGAACAATCCCAACATTCAGGAAAGTTACTGCGTCAGGAAAAGACAATACAGTAAACACTTAGGAGCCTCAGCATCAGGTAATTGCCAGTTGTAAAGCATCCCAAGATGCTCATAATTCAACCCTCCTCTGTGCAATGTCCTCAGAGATTGCCCCTGCCTATTTTCTAGAAAGATTCACATCACTGTTCCTTTCTTGGTCATTACATGCCCTACTCACTGGTGGTTCAATTCCACAGCTCTACACAGACCGATCTCATCTTGGTCAACAGCGTTATGTGAGCGTTTTAGTTATTTCACATTCTCTCTGCATGAGAGTCTGTTGCACATAACTTAGCTAATACTTACCTTTGCTCACTACTACACACTTCCCTCCTGTATCAGCCTCATTGTGCCTTGGGTTGCACTTCCAGCTATCAGTTTTCTTCAGTACTTATTGTCTCCAATATCTATTCTTTCTGAAACCATTTAAACAGGTTCTTCCCCTTTTATTTCCCGTAAGTGACCGACGTTCCCAGCTTTACTCAGTTACAACTGATTTGATGACTGTAACCCTCATGCAAAACACCACAGGCTGTGTCTTAACTCAGCCTCTATTCCCTCTCTTCCCTGGGACAATTCATCTGATTCTACATCCGATAATGTATATGAATCATTTTCACATTATGTTTATGATATTATTGTCCTCCAGTCTTGGGAATGCAAGAATGACTGGCTTGTCTGCCGTATGCCCTATGTGCACAGAACTCCTGAAATACATTAATATTAATTATTTATTGAATGGGTGGGTGAATTGGTATGTTAACATGGGATCATTTTGAAAGCTTCAGTTACAATGGATTTCCCTGAGGGCTGTCAAGCTTACCTTTAATTCAGATCTCTGCAGATTGAGTATATTTCACCACTTGGGAGATTGCCTTCCCTTCAGATGGGTCAAACGCTGCAGAAAGGAACCTTGCTTTACACAGGTCAGGCACTCTGTCCACTGGACTGTGAGGACTTCCACTTGATACCTAGTGGTTTGAAGATTGAGAGTTTGTCACAGTCCAGGAAACCAGTGGATTGCAGTGCTCTCATGTGACAGGCTATGTACACATATATGAGCATGTGTGTGTGTCATCTCCAATACAGCTGTGATGGGAGTTAGGACCTCCTACGGATTTGGAGAAGGCAAACATACACAAGTCAGTAATATTCTGCATCTCCTGCTGTCAGGAGGGAATGGTTAAGAATGCAATTAGCTAAGACGGAAACCTAACATTTTATCTAAACTTACTCTTGCCTCCATTCCTTGTGTTTAAGGAGGTTCCAAGTCCAATCAATTCCATCTTTTAAATATTTCTTCCTATTCTTTTAGTCTTTGTCCATATGGTCTCCCCATCCACCCTCTTCCTGACTGTACCAGTGGATTCTTACTCTTCCTTTCTCCCATTCTGTTCGGCATCTTCTTCTACCCACCACTACAGTGGGTTTTCTAAGTCATGCCTCGTGGGTTATTCAGCCTCCTACTTCCTAAAGGATAAGCTTATCTCAGTAGTACCACCAGGAGCTCTCCCCACTGTTGTTTTCTAAGCAAAAATCCATACTGTTTCACCAATGAAGACTCAGGAGTCAAATGCTGAGGTAAAATCCCACTAGCTCAGAGAGGCAGAGAAAGTACCCAGCTGACCACAGAAGTCCCAGAAGGGAAAAAGCTCCTGTTCCTTTCCCCACTGTCTTAAATACCTATCTTAGCCAGAGTTTCTATTCCTACACAAACATCATGACCAAGAAGCAAGTTGGGGAGGAAAGGGTTTATTCAGCTTACACTTCCACATTGCTGCTCATGACCGAAGAAAGTCAGGACTGGAACTCAAGCAGGTCAGGAAGCAGGAGCTGATGCAGAGGCCATGGAGGGATGCTACTTACTGGCTTGCTTCCCCTGGCTTGCTCAGCTTGCTTTCTTATAGAACCCAAGGCTACCAGCCCAGGGATAGCACCGCCCACAGTGGGCCCTCCCACCCTTGATCACTAATTGAGAAAATGCCTTACAGCTGGATCTCATGAAGGCATTTCCTTAAGGGAGGCTCCTTTCTCTGTGACAACTCCAGCTCCTGTCAAGTTGGCACACAAAACCAGCCAGTATAATATCCTTCAACTCAAAGACCCTCCTTTCTCTTTCCAGGGTTTTCTTATGTTTGCTCCCTCTCATCTGGTTTCTTGCTTTGCCTCCGGACCTAAAGTTGACTATATTTAGCTCTTGAGTTGAAGGTGTATGCTCTGGCTGAACCACACCGTAAAACTACTTGTTTACAGTAAACAGAAAGTTCTTGGGTGAAAGGTGTTTGCTAGGGTCGAGTCACACTACAAGGTTTTGCTAGTTCAAAATCTTGGGGTTCGCAGTATGATCAAATACTCCTGCAACACCCCACCTTCTTTCTGCTTCCGCCCAGGAGCCTCTCCCACTTCTCACTCTGTACGCCTAGTACAACAAATGGTTTTGCAAGTTGCCAAGCTTTGATGCTCTCCCTTCTCTTGGGTTAGTGCTCTTGTTTCTACCTTATCAGTACTGGAGACCCCTGTCCCTCTACAAAGTCCTATGTGAATTACTCCTCTCCCCTCCTAAGTGGGGTCACAACGTGTCCTTTTGGGGAGTCATCTCATGCTCACTACGTATGAGATATTTAGTACTGCACAGTAAGTGCCTGCTCACAGGACTGGGTTTGTTCACTCCATCCTCCAGCGCCGTGAGGCCTAGATTCACAGCGCCTAGCCAGCCACCAGCTTGGCACAGGTTTACTTACCGACCAAATTAAATGGGTTCCATTTGTGGATTTCACTTTATAAACTTTCTCCTCTGACTGTTGTCTTTTTTGGGTTTTGTTTTTAATTCTGGCAATTTGTACTTCTGCTATACTGGGAATTGAAAATAACCTTCAGAGGAATTATCACGTTTTTTTTTTTCATTTAGTTGCTGATTTCAAGGTCTTTATATAAAAATCTCACAGAGCTGCTGAACACCCAATTAAAATCTAGATGATCTTTTTCGCTAACGTCCAGCTAAGTGAGGTTTTCGAATGATCATTGTGGCATGGAAAAGAAAGTGTCTGGTGATCGTGCGACGATGCCCAGGAAAACCTGCAAATGCTGATGATCTCAGAGGAATAAGATGCTGGTCTGAGCAAGCATGATCTCTTATGCATCATTCCAAGCATGAGATCCCACACGTGCATAGTGCTTTGAACCTAATATACAAATTACAGGGCTTATTAAAAATAATGAACTTGAGATTGCCGTGTGTTCTCAGCCTAGAATGTGTGTCATTAAGCACTTGTTTGGTCATCCTTCTTTAAAAGTATGAAAAGAATTAAATCGTGAAGATCATATAGATTAAAGAAGGCCTTCAGGAGGAAAAACAGACAACTGCACTAACACACACACTAAAGCAGTTAAGAGAGTACAGAGGAGCGGAAGGAATACAGAGACGCAGAAGTGAGACGGAAAGCTGTACGTCAGTCAGACAGAGTCAAGGCGTCGGACCAAAATGATTAACTGATATGTAAGCCTGTAATTTAGGGTGTGTTACAACTGAGAGTAACTAGTGACCTGCCACCTGGCCCCAGGCCACAGTGACAATTCTTCAAATGCGCTTTGATGTTAGAAGGCAACTTTAATACTCAGTATTAGCCTTTCTGCATCTGAATTCAGAAACGCTGATGACTAGCAAGGACAAAGTTTGACTAAGATTTTATATTAATAAGGAGAAGTCAGTTGTGAACAGAAGCAGCAGAAGACGGAGGAGGAGACACTCAGCTATGAAACCTCAATGCTTGAATGGAGTGGGGAGGGGCATTTAACTGGGGAGGGAGAAGGGAAGAAAGTATAGAAGAGGGAGGAAGGAAGGACAAATAATACTCAAGATGTTTGAAAACTCTCAAAGAATTGCATTCTCAGATAGATAAATACATACATACATACTTAGTGATACATAAATAGATACATAGATATGTAGGTGATAGATAGGCAGATGATACACAGATACATACATACATACACACATACATACATGATAGATAAAAGACAGACAGATAGGTGATAGGCAGATGATAGGTAGATATAGATAGATACATACATAGATACATAGGTGATAGATAGATGATAGATAGATAATAGATAGATGATAGATGGATGGATATGTGACCTATGTAATGTGATCTGTTTATTATGTGATACGTATCACATAAATGAAGTTATGCCACCTCAGCTGACAATGCTGACAATCCACCAAGAATCACAGACTGTTTATCAGAAGCCTCAGGACCAGGTATGAGAAATCTTTCAAGTTGGTCAGGTTCTCCAAGAGACTCCCAAAATAATATATAGGCTACTGATGTTGCCTTTGTTTACCTCCCAGAGGCTGAAGGTTTAAGCGCTCTTGCTGAAGAGACCACATTCTCATACAAAGGACTTGGAAAGTTTGAGCTGGAATTGACCTGAAAACTCCTGAGGCCTAGATGAGGGCTATGAACCACACCAGTAACCCACATGGCAAGTAACAAGGTTAAGTACAAGGGTACTTAACCCTAAGTACGCAGGAGTGGTGCTCACATGTTGGCACTAATCAACAGCTGTCTACCTGGACTGTATGCCCGTTCAGCAGGAGGGAAATCATTCCTGATACTAAGAGCCTGGCCAACTACTCAGGCTTAGTGAGGTTATGGATCTTAGAGCAGAACCTACCACTACCCTTTCCTAGATCAGCATTGTTGGAGTTCAGCAGTTGCCCCGCAAACCACAAGAACACCCATCTCCATCAGACAGGGATGGTTTATTGAACACACATCTAAAGACTTAAAGCTCATGGCTGTAGCTCAGAATTCGGGACTGAGGCAGACCCAGATCAGGGTTCTCTGTCAGCTTATAAAGGCTAAAACTTCAAAAACTACAATGAGCTCATGTGCAAGTGTCAGAAGTATTGCCCCAGTGGTCAGCCCTGACCAAAGCCATTTTAGACATAACAGTTCATATTGACCTTTAATTTGATGAGTCCTATGTGAAGCTTATAGCTATGGAATTTCTTAAGATTAACAAACTTTATAACACAGAGAATATAACAGGGTATGTGATCAGCATGACCCTGATCCGAGACAAGTTATTTTTTTCTGTGTCAATGACTGGCCGGTATATTAGAGCAACAGTAAGAAATACCCGGCAGGCATGGAACAAAATGGCTTCAGCTATGCTAGGTGGTCAGGTCTCTACAAGCATAACTCCTAGCTACCTTCTAAATACTTATGTTTGTACCCCCGGATAAGTGTAGCTGTCACTTATCACCGAAGAAAGAGTACAGCAGGAAGAGACCACTACAATAGAACTCCAGAGCATAAGGCTCAGGGAACAGCACAGAAAAGTCAGGAGATAGGCTGTAAAAGTCAGATGACCAGTAAATCTGCTAGGAGACTGTGCCTAAAAACAACAGGGAAGCTACACCTATAACATCTGAACCATGTGCCATCTAAATAAGTCACAAACAATGACAAACACCCATAGACATACTAAACTAGAAGAGGGCGATGTCATGGGCTCCACCCGAAGACAGAGAACTACAACCAACTAAGGATTGTTAAGAAACAGAGAATTAGTTTTTCCCTGGAATACGACTCCTAATTAATTATCCAATACCAAATGGTCAATTCTGAAGGCATATACACACACCCAACACTAAATGAAATGGGTAGAAGAGCCGGAGCTGCAGAACCAGATCCAGGAACAAGTCATCACTACCCAGGATGGAAACCTGAAACATGGCCGTGCTCAAAGCCGGCACCCACCCCTCAGAGAAGCTCAGAGGAACGTGAGAGATCCAGGGAGGCTCCAGGGGGAGACAAAGTGGTGGCAGTGGAGGAGTCTACAGAGCCAACAGGGTCCCTGGAGAAACCAAAGAAGGGTAGGTCCATGGGAAGATGCTTTTAAAAGGGTACTCAAGAAATTGGAAGTAAAGATGGCGGAACAGAGCCAGGTGCACAAGGGAGAATGGCGAAACTGCCGACAGCTAAGCTGTGGCCCATGCTCTAGCCAGACATCATGCGGAAGTCCGTGATCTGTGCTGCTGCCGATTGTAACATGCAAGGAAGCTTCATTTGCTGTGATATGGACGACTACGGATTCACAGTTGAGAAGGGGAGATGTAGAGGGCTTCTGTGACAATCTCTCTCCCCCACAGTCCCAAAAGAAACAGTCTGTTGAAGAGAACTCTCTAGAGTTGTGACAAGGATACATGTACCTCTTCACTGTTGAGGGCTTCTGGTGGGTGTGGGGTAGGGCAAGCAACCAGTTATCTCTAAGGGGCTGGCCAATTAAAGAAGTTTGATGATGTTCCAATAAGTGTAGGGCCAACACAAACTCGAGTTTTTTTCCTTTTTTTTCCCCCTGTTTTCCTTCTTTTCTTTGGGGGAGGTCAAATGGGTAGGAGTGGACTTGGGGGAACTGGGAAGTGAATGGGATGGGGTGCATTACGTAAAATTTTCAAATAATCAATGAAAACATTAAGTTAAAATTTTTAAAATTAAAGAACAAAAATAAACAGAAGCAAGTTCTCTCCTATCTATCTATCTATCTATCTATCTATCTATCTATCTATCTATCTATCTTTCAAGGCACAGTTCAGCTGAGACATGACAGGCAAAGGACCTGTGTTAAAGACTGGATAGACAGAGTCAGGAGCCTAAAAGGGAGGGAGGAAAACCCTAATCACATGATCAAACTACTGAAATGATCACTACTTCTGTTCTCCCATCTGTGAGTGGCAATGCTGGAATGTAAAATAGGAATTGTTGGGTTTCAGAGCCAGGACAAGCGTCTGAGGTGCATGTTTAACATACCAAAGGGGACCTGGCCTGCAGGTTCTCCCAGCATCCCTCAGTCCCTACCTGTTACAGGGCCCAGCTAGCATACTCCACCCCTCCATGCTGAACTTTCCAACCTAGGGACTGGGCTTCCTTTCACCCACCATCTCCTTACTATATAAATGCTACATAAATCTCGACATTTGGTTCTCTCCTCTGTCTCTGTCTCTGTCTCTCTCTGTCTCAGTCTGTCTCTGTCTCTCTTTGTCTCTCTCTGTCCTTCTGTCTGTCTCTGTCTCTCTGTCTGTCTCTGTCTCTCTGTCTGTCTCTGTCTGTCTCTGTCTATCTCTTTGTCTCTCTCTGTCTCTTTGTCTCTCTGTCCTTCTGTCTGTCTCTGTCTCTCTGTCTGTCTCTGTCTCTCTATCTCTGTCTCTCTCTGTCTCTGTCTCTGTCTCTCTATCTCTCTGTCTCTCTCTATCTCTGTGCCTCTTCTCTCTGTGTGCATGCCTTTCTCTTCCCCTTCCCTCCATCTCCCTCTGCATGACATCTTTACTGTCCTCTTCCCGCGTGGGTGACGAACTTGTCCGAGAGCTGTACCCCCAGTAAACCTGCTTTTATACTTTAATTTGGCTTGAATCGGCTCATTTTGTTGGCAGAGAATACTTATCCCTAATCGTCAAGCATATTCCTGCTACTGTGTATAACAGTTGATTCTTGTGGAGACGGACTTGGAGCATCATGCAAATGTCCTCTAACTATGGGTCTCATTTCCCTCCAACTCTTAGTCTCACTTGCCTCACATTCGCCTTCTGTCCTGACGGTGTGTGTGAAAGCTTCCATTAAGCCTGTCCTCAGTTGCTGGTTCCCCAAGCCAGAAGAAACAGTATCCAGCACTTCCTGCCTAATCAGGTGAAGAGAACTTAAACAGAAAAGAGACAAATGTGAATTTGACTTTGAAGGGAAGATAATAAGAGCTGGGAAACAGGGGCAGGCTTGATTTCCAGACTAAGTCATCATCGGACACTGGGGACATAGATGACCACAAGACAGAGAGAAAATGGTAAATATGAGAAGTGGGGTGAGAGAAAGGCAGACTGATTGCTATTACGTTTTCTATGGCAAATGGTATCACTAAAGAATTCATAGCAGCTAGGAACTGCGTGTGTTCCCGTATGCACTGGTGTTGCATTAATGTGGATGATTAGAAAGACATCCACAATAGTGTAGTGCCAGTTTGCAGGTGGGCATTTTACAGTGGAAACTAGAAAACTAGAATGAGATCTGAGATCTGGCTTCCTTATTGTACTGGCTGGTTTTGTGTGTCAACCTGACAAAGTTGGAGTTATCACAGAGAAAGGAGTCTCAGCTGAGGAAATGCCTCCATGAGACCCAGCTGTAAGGCATTTTCTCAGTTAGTGATCAAGGCAGGAGGGCCCCTTGTGGGTGGCGCCATCCCTAGGCCGGTGGTCCTAGGTTCTATAAGAAAGCAGGCTGAGCAAGCCATGGGAAGCAAGCCATTAAGCAGCATCCCTCCATGGCCTCTGCATCAGCTCCTGCCTCCAACTTCCTACCCTGTGTGAGTTCCAGTCCTGAGTTCCTTTGGTGATGAGCAGCAATGTGGAAGTGTAAGCTGAATAAACCCTTTCCTCTCACCTTGCTTCTTGGTCAGGATGTTTTGTGCAGGAATAGAGACCCCGACCAAGACACCAACATTGCAGCTTCACAATGCTATCCCCAGCTCCCCATCTCACACCCTATTCACACAGTGAATTGGCCACTGGGGTAACATGGGTGATTCTTCCAATAATGTATTCGAGGGAACTGTGCCATTATGACAGGACAAACCTGTTCTGTAGGAAACATAGTATGACTTCATTGGAGGAGGGGACCCTCAGAATGGCTGAGGGAGTCCCCCTTACAACTTTATATGAAACTCCCAAATGAAGTTTATCTGTGCAAATAAAAACAAACCCATTTGGAGCACTCCAAGAATTCTTCCATTCCTACCTGTGGTAACTTATCCACGTGTGCCTGAGATGTACAAAAAGACCAAACAGCTCGCCTGGTACAGCATTCTGAGGGACAATTCTTACCCAGACCAACCAGCCAGGTGAGTCCGGCTTCACCACAGTTCAGCTTCATCTCTGCCTAGATTCGATTTCTTGGCTTCCTGCCACAGGATCTGACTGCCCATAACCTTTGTGCACCCCTGATATCACAGAAGTTTCTGTCTTCAATGAAAAAGATTCTGCAATAGCAGAATAAGAGGTCTGTGTGGTCAAGACAAGAGATCCGCTCTGTTGCATGAAGGATATGAGCTGAAAATTTATGTTCCCTTTCAATACACACACATACACATACACACACACACACACACACACACACACACACACACACACACACACACCCATGGCATGATTGTGAAGCTCAAAGGACAACCCATGGGAGACAGGGACTAAAACTCGGGTTATCGGGATAGGTAGCAAAGCACCTTTACCCACAGAGCCACTTCTCTGGCTTTGAATTCCATGCATTCTAACACCTATGTTATTCTAGTTGTACTTTTAATTTAAAAGCCTCTGAAATGTGCATTTGTCCCACCACTGCGTCTCATATGGCGCTTGGTACCTTATCGACTCTATACTTTAAAGGTTGCAAATATTCAACGAGGCAATATGCAACATTTAAGCACTATTTACTAAATGCTGGTAAGTTACTAGCATAATAACATTATGCTAGTAAGTTAGCTTGTTGTTACTGTCACCTATTGTCTACAGTCGAGGCAACCCACTCTCTTAATGCTCATCCTTCTGAGGCATAGTCATCAACCACAAAGAGCTCGGAGAGAGCATTACTGCCCTCTGGTGGAAACACTGGATGTTTCCAAGAACATCTCCAAAAGAACGTCTTTTACAAGTCAGAACACAATTTCCTCTAATTTTAGAAATTCGTTTCATTTGTTGGCTGTGTAGCTGCTCCTGGCATGACTTCATTTCGACTGCCTCTGTGTTTTCTCAGTTCCTGTCATCCTCCTTTACATTGTATGTAAGCATGTAATCCTCAAAGAATAAATAGAAGTATATTTAAGGATCATGGCACATCCTTACTACTGTAATAATACATTTTAAATATTTTATTATGTTAATTCCATCGGAATAATTACTTTAAAAGTATTTCTTTTGTACAGAATCTGATACATTGTTATTGAAGCATTCCTTTATAGAATGAGCACAGTTAGCTACAATGTGAGCAAACTTGTGAGAACTGAAATGCAACACCCAAGCTTCTTTTAATGTCATAGGGCAAACTGTCACAATTTCCAGTCATGGAATTTGAGCTGCCTTGAGCTCTCACTGCATCATCTCTGGCCTAGGTTTGATGATGGGGCACTTTCATTGATGTCATTCATAGATCCTTCTGTTGTGGAAAGAGGCAATTTAGTAACAGAAAAACAAGTAACAACAACAAAACCAAAAGCCAGCAACAATAACAGAAAACACCAATGGAGTTCAGATAAGCTGGTAGAGCACTGACTGCTTGCTATTCAGTTACAAGCTCAAGATTTTAAGTGTCCTCGGTTGTCTCCTAGTCATATATGAAAATTGAAGTGTTCATACTTTTTAACCTAAAGCCATGGCTTGTGCTATGATTTGATGGTGGGAATCCATTCCAGCTGTCTTACAGACACCTGCTAGCTGATTTTTCTACAACATGGATTTTAGTACAGATTATAAACAGTTTATCTTTATTTTTAAACTAAAAAAATTCATGTAAAATTCAGGGTATCAAGGGAGTCATAAGATTTGGATTCACCTCTCACAGGTCAAATGGACTCCTGATAAAGTACAGCCTAACAGCTTGAGTTTTTCCAACTCTCCCTGAGGATGGGATTCCCCCAGACCCCCCATCTTGGGACTCCTCCCCTCCCACAACTATCAGAACAATGGGCCTAAAATTTCCAAATGTAAGATTTTCTTTTAAGTTCTTAAACCTTAACATTTGTCCCTAGTTTATATATTTTCCCCAGCAGATTTCCAATCAACTTTAGTGACTGCAAACACACCAGCCTTAGGTAGTCCTTCAAAACTAGCAAGCCATGAACTTGAAATCAGTGTAAACCAGGTGCTTCTGACAAAATGTCCTATGGGCTCGAGTCTCAGTTTTCGACCAGCATTCCAGGTTGCTCCAAAACCACCTGCACTTCACTAGCCTGGGATGGTCCAAGGAAACCTGGACAGCAAGCCAGATGTACCCTGGCCTCTCCCAGCCTTTGACCAGTATTCCAGCCTTCCTCCGCCTGACAACAACATCCGATTTCAGTTGAGAAACAGTTAGAGAAGAAACGACATCTTCCCCTATCATTAACAAAAGCCTGGAATGTTAGGTTCAAAGGAAACCAGTTCCCCTCAAAGGATACATTTCCCTATGACTGTCAAAAGAAACAGTGGCTGTTTATGGTGCTTATTAGCACACCAAACCTCATGGTGACCTCTAGGCTCCTTCCCTATTAGAAATACCTGTTAATATCGGAGAGTTACAAAAGGGTTACTCAGTTAAAATATCAAATTCTACCCCTACATAAATGGCAATCAGTGATTTGATTTTTATGGTCTAGAGCCAGTTTGGGTGGTCTTAGAGCAAAAAGAAGCTCCATTCTACGCTAGGCATTCATCTTGGTACCCAGCAGCCATTTGTCTCTAACTCCAGTCCCCATAAGGTAAGTTCCTATAATGTAACTCAGTTACCCCACCCATCCACCCAAATATGTACAGCCATGACTATCTACTTGTTATAATATGACTCACTGCTTTTCTTGCTTCTATAAGTTGCCCATGTAACTTGGCAGAACGGGGCAGTTTTTATTTGCTTGCATAGAACTTGAAGACCTTTTTGTGTTTTCCCCCCTTTAAAAGTTCTTCCTTATACCCTCCACCCCTTCACTGCAATCTCAAATTTGGCTCTGAGATTGTTTATTCTGCTAGCAGTTAATCAGTAAGTCTTTTAATTGGATTGAGTCTGTGGTCTTTTCCCAGGGGTCACACTCCATGACACAACTTTCCAGGGTCTGCATCTTCTCAGCCAAGGGTAGAGCTTCTTGAACTTCTCGTCTGCAAATTCTAGAGTGTTGACTGGTTGGTCTTGGGCAGGTCGTGAGCAATCAACCACAGTGGCTGTGAGTTCATGTGTGAACTACCTTGTCTTGTCCGGAAGACAGTTTCCCAGCAGTCTTGTCCAACTTCTGGCTCTTACAATATTTCTACCATAATGTTCCTTGAGCCTTGGAGGTAGAAAGCATGGTATGTCTGATATGAATGTCTCATTTACAGCCGATCCCTCCAGAACAGCTGATTCTTTGTACTTTGGCCAATTTTGAGTCTCTGTTTTAACCATTATCTATTTCAAAATTCTGTTTCATTCTCTGGTGAGGGTTGAAAGCTATATTGATCTGTGATTATAGAGACAAGAACTTAGAAGAAAGTTTGAAACTATGTCTGCTTAGCAAAATAACAATAGGCTGTCCAAGAAGGCAAATGACCTCCCTGGTTAGTTGTTGATAGGTTCTATTCTGTGAAATGAACCTTGATCCAATCAGGAAGTGATTGATTGCTCCATAACATTCGTGATATTTCTACACCAATGGGCACAGTTAGCCAAGCCAGTCATTGCTATAACTTGCAAGTTCACAGCTGGATAGGACTGTTAATGACTTTTCTCTGCTGGCAGTCTGTATAGCATCTTCCGACACTATGAAAATAAACCAGAAAGGAGCAAACTTCCAGGTCAGTACCAGCCTGGTTTCTCTCTATTTTTCGTGACCCAGGTGTGTAGTAACTTAAGCCACACAGTCTTGGCATGTCTGCCATGACAATGGTCTCTACTGTTTTGAGAGAAAGTATCAAGAGAGTGAAAAGGCAGATTACAGAATGGGAAGAAAATATTTTCTAACTATACACCTAACAGAGGATTAGTATCTAGAATATAAAAGAAACAAAGAAACAGCAAAAGACAAAACAAAACCAAAAAAGACCATAGATACTGAGAAAACAAATAACCCCAAATTTTTAAAATGGGCTATGGAACTGAGCAGAAATAGAAGAAAGAAAGAGAAGAAATAAAAGTCACTAAGAAATATCTTTCAAGGTATTCAACATCTCAAACTATCAGGGAAATGAAAATAAAGATTATTTTGAGATTTCATCTTGCCCCAGTCAGAATTCTAACAACGTAAAACAAATGACAACGAATGTTAGCTAGGGCTTAGGGGGGAAGAGAACAGTTACTGTTGGTGGGAATGCAAATCGGTACAGCCTCTGTGGACATCAGTATGGTGTCCCTTAAATGCTAGTACCAGACCAGCCATGTAACCTGACTATACTACTCTTAGGCGCATGTCCAGGACTTCGTATCCACTCCAGAAGCAGTCCTCGTTTACGTTCATTGCTGCTCAATTTACAACAGATAGGAAATAACCTAGATGTTCATAAACCGATGAATGGATAATAAAAATGGGCTACTAAAACATATTTTAAAATAGTTTAGGCAAAAAGTGTTAAGGCCCACAGAACAAAGTAGGGGATGACTTTTT
The DNA here is from genome assembly GCF_021556685.1 of Rattus norvegicus. Classification (NCBI taxonomy): domain Eukaryota; kingdom Metazoa; phylum Chordata; class Mammalia; order Rodentia; family Muridae; genus Rattus; species Rattus norvegicus. The sequence goes on from NC_141540.1 coordinate 131,593,634, forward strand.
AACAAGCCAGAGGGGGCATACAAGCAAAAAAGATCTTCCCTCCCTTTAGAAAAGAATGTCTACCTTATTCCTATTTCTCAGTCTATTTACCCTAAGTGACTTTAATAGACCTTAAGTATTTTTAGAGGACATAAACCTTATTATAAAATATGACAGCTTAAAAAGCTACAAAAGATGTGCTTCTGACTGTAGTTTCGTTGCCTGTGCCGGGTATTTTCATTTGATAGCAGGATTATTGCTACGGCATTCACACACAGTGTTAAAGAGTTAGCAGTGCCCTCACTCTCGTCAGCATCTTTGCAGCTGGGCTCTACTCTGTCTTATTCTAAAGGTCGGTGTGACTTACTAATGTAGAGCCTCCCTGAACGCAAATTGTCAGGCAGTCTACAAATTAACCAGCAGCCCACATCCCAGCATCCCTCCACCTCCAGCCCTCTTCTAACTGCCCTGAGTCATTCTTCCCAAAGAACTGAAGCGAGCCTTTCTTAGATAAATAAATAAAGACCTGGGTAGTTGTTTTGTTTTTTCCCCCAGAGGCTTTGAATCCCGGTTCAAAATTATTTCTTAAGGAAGTGTTTGTTCCCTTAGAATCACTACTTCTAAAAGACAACATTGACAGTTCAGATTCAACTGAAATACAAACTTCCCATGTTCCTCAGCTCCAACCCAGCTGTCACATTTTATGACCAAAACTAAAGGATATACAATTTAAACTGAAACCCACGGAAACGGGGTTATTTGTTTTAGTTATGTGTGTGCGTGCATTATGAAACACACTTAATCTAAAGCAAAATGAAAACATCCATTTACCGAAAATTGAAAGAAAAAAAAAATAAAACAAAGAATCCCCTATTTTTATCTGGCAACCCTGCAAGCCCATCCTTTCCTCAAGCTCCATCCAGCCTCGCGTAAAATCACTCAGCAGAATCTCACATAGTGACTTGTTGTCTTTTCCCTGCCCGTGGTAAAGCAGACAGTCTGAGTAATGTCTACAATTATAATTGTGCTCTCTTAGTAGGCTTCCACAGCAGGATCCATTCATGGAGAGGTGAAACCCACATACCTCTTTTAAGATGGAGTCACATGGAGTCACTGAATACTTTTGTGTTCTGGGAATGGTGGTCCATGCTTAACTCCATTGGGAGTTGGGGATAGCATGATGGTTGCAAACTAAGGAGCTCTTGATTCTATGTAGCGTTCCCGACCAGCCAGGGCTACTAATAGTGAGCCTCTGTTGAGAGAAAGCAAGAGACAGAAAATTTTGCAGTATTCAAACCAAGCAAGTGTCCTGTCACATTTCATAATAAATGTAATAAAATAAATCCAATTTTGGAGCAGACTTTAAACATAGTTGCCGCTGGGAGGTGCAAACACAGTCATCTGCCGTATCGCCCTCGGCAGATAGAAGTTACTTATCTATGACAGAGAAATGGGCATTTTTCTCTGGCTTTGCTGAATCGCAGCATAAAAGCATCCTCTAGTCTCAATTCTTAAAAATGGCCAAAAGTGACATGATTCGTTTACTGGGAAATTTTAGTTTTGGAAGAGAACGTTAATATGAATTTATACATGTGTCGCTGAGTGGAAAATAATTCCCAAAGGGCTCGTATTTCACAGATAAATGTCAAGTACGCTCTCTGAAGCATCATTAATCAAATTAAGCAGCTAAGTATATATGCTGTGCTTGGTATATTGAATTGTAGGCCCTTTTACAAGCCAAAGCTTTGTGCTGGTAGCATATGAATGAGCACCAAGACGATTTCAAAGCGCCAAGGCCATTCCAGTTCCGACTGAAGTAATGTCGTTGCTTTAAATGGGGCACTTACGACATATCTCTTCTCATTCTGTGTATGGTTCTTGGCTGCCCAGTTGATGCCCTATACCAAAAAAATAAAAGCGGATGATCTCCGTGGGGTTTCTAGCAAGTAATGTAGTCTGGTAATCACGGGGGTGTGATGAGGATTGTAATTGAAAACTTCAGCACAGACACTGCGGTATCGCTCATGAATTAGTTTAAGTGACTCTCAGGGGAGTCTGTGGCCCTAATCAGGAAGTCACACTGCGAGCCTCATCAACAGCATTCAGTCAGAAACAGGGATAGCTCATGCCTCACTGCCGGGATCAGCTCAGATCAATATGAAGATCAGGAAGTCAGCACGGGGAAGGCTAGGCGAGCATCTGCTGGAAAGGTGCAGGCTGTTAGATAATAACTGTTCAAAATACAGTTCTCAGTGATCAAAAGCAAGATTCGGGATATTTGAATCCTCAACAAAGGGTGAGATTTTAGTAAGACTCTTTCTTAATATTTTTAACATTGATTTAGTGTGTATGTGTGTGTGTGTGTGAGAGAGAGAGAGAGAGAGAGAGAGAGAGAGAGAGAGAGAGAGGGAGAGAGAGAGATGGAGAAACAAAGAGAAACATAGAAACACGCACGCATGCATACACAGAGAGAGAGAGAGACAGAGTCAGAGACAGAGACAGAGAGGTGGGGTTGTCAGGTTCAACGGCAAGCATCCTTACCTCTAAACCTCTCTAACCTGGCCCAAACTTCATCTCTGAGAAAGACTGTCAGATCGATCTACTCTAGTCAACCCAGGTCTGATTGTTTAATTAAAAATTCTGGTTGTCTGACACTAATTAAAACTCTGACTTCTTCCTCTAGAACAGTGCCACATTTGCTTTGAGTAAATATTTCATGCCAGGTCTTGGTAGAGCACAGTGACTACCTAAGAGCTTTGAATTCACTGTCTTTACAGAAGGAGGGGATGGTGTGTGCTATTTGAGGTGTGCCTGTTAGCAATTGCTTAATTAAGGTCTGCGGGGTTGACAGCAGCTGTCCTGATGTTTGCCCTCGGTCTACCGACTGGCAGTGAGGTGACAAGAGGCTGCTTTCTAGTTAGCAGCTGAAGATCAACTTAGGTCACCAAATAGCAATGGGCATATCACACACAGAGTCTGGCCACTAGGTATTTTTCTGGAACACGAAAATATCCTACTCCTAATATTAGCCTACTTCTCCGAGAAAATCAGCCTATCTGCCCTTGGACCATAACCAAAATGCTCCCTCACCTTTGATGAACGTTCCTAATGGCTTACAACAAATAGAGCTGCGTAAACAAGATTAAACTTTAAAGTCGATGTGGGCTCAATTTGCACTGAGGAGAAACCAAGTGTTACAACAGAATGAGACTGTGAAAGGTCTCTGAAAGATCAGTCACTTTTTTGGTCTAGAATCTTCGGCTTCGTGTTCCACAGAGCTTGGGGGGCGCTTGTTTCGTTTACTCGGCTTGTAAACCCTTTTTATTATTGAGAGTATCCATTCTGTACTGTTGTGGTGAGATTGAAAAAGCAATGGGACCGGTTCCCGCTTGTTCTCCCTCAGTGCGAATCTGTGGGAGCTGCGCGCTCCCGCTGTTTCTCTGCCAACCGCTTTCACGCACTGTCCCCTTGGTAGGTAAAATCAAAGTTCCCAAAACTTGTAACTTAGCAATTAGATTTATATGTTAAGTACTTGATTCACAATCCATCCACACAATAAATTCGCTGCCAATTAATAAAGATAGAAACTGCCCACCTAGACAAGATAAAAATTGACCTAGACCACCTGGATGGAAATCATCTTCCTCTGTTGTCTCCCTCTTGATTCCCCTCCTCCTACTACTCCCGCCTTACAAAAATGTTGTCCCCTCCCCACTCTCTACCGTCCAATCATGTATCGCCTTGACATCAACCTACGTTGTGTAATATATGTTTTTTTTTTTTTACTTGAAAAAGGAGAGGGAAGGACAGAAGAGAAAGCTGTCATTTGATAGCACAGTAAAGCTGTGTATCAGCTGTATTGGTGCTGTCGCTTGGGCCTGAGTGTGTCCCTGGAGGTTTATGTGTGGAGACAGTACCCCCACTGTGATGCTGCTGCTGAGTTTGTGCACAACCTTACCCTCAGGCCATAGATGGGCACGATGAATGGTAATCAGGACTAACTAAGGGGTCAATATGGAGCCTCTAACACTTTGAGGAATAATTAAAATATTGTGTTATTTGAAAGTTGGGCGGAAATACATATTTCTGGAAGTTGTGGGGGGGTCTTGGTGGGAGCAGAAGGTAGTAATTCTGAACAATCTCACTTAGCAGCGAGAGTTTTCTTCATAAATTATATGATCTCTTGCTTCTAAAAAGCATCTACACCAGCTTCAGAGACAAGCCAAGGTCAAGATTAAGTTAGAGAAGTTCTTCTTGCTGCTGCCCAAGAGGCCTCATCAGAAGATCTGTTGTTCTTTCCAGGAATGAGATTTGAAGAATCCTGCTCTTTACATGGTGATGAGCTTTCTCCAATATCCCCAGTGCCAGACAGCCTCTCTCACTCTAACATCAGGAATGTTTCCAGACTCTCTTGACCACATTAGGTTTCCCTGTTTTGGAAATAAGCTTGCTCGTTTACATTAGAATGTGTAATTGTTGCCCTACTAACTAAGGTCAAAGTCCACCATTCTCCTTGTCCAGATAAAAATGGAGGACCCTTTATTAGCAGGGAGCCCTGACCCTTCTCTGACCTTAGGTCCCTAAGGTCCCTTCTAACATAGCTTAGTTAAGGTTCAGGTTCCGTTTCCTTTCTCCCTATAAGAACCGTTTCAGCTAGCATCTGAGATTCCTAGAAGGCCTCCCTATGCTAATGAGGTATATCTCAGTGTCTGAAGCCTATCCTGAGTATTCCTACCCTGTTCCTCCATCCCCCAAATTATATAATGTGGGTTGATGTCTGTATGCAGGGAGGACAGGCACAAGATAAGGCAAGGCCTGTGATTGGGCAGTGAAAAAGATAGACGGGCTGAGAATTTTAGAGATGAAACAGAGAGATGGAGAGACAGGGAAGGAAGGAAGGTGGAGGAAGAGAAAGACAATCCAGATTCCTGTGGCCTTGAATAGCCACAGGTAGCCATGAATATCTTATAAGGGATGGATAATTACAGGACAATTTATCTTATCTAGGTGGGCAGTTTATATCAATATCAACTGGCTCTGAGTTTATTGTGTGGATGCTTTGTGAGGTGAGGATTTACTGATATAAATCTGATTGCTAAATTATAAGCCTCTAGAGTTTTGATTTTACCGGGTTTTAGGAATTTGTGGCAGCTAACTGCAAGATGGGCAGTCGCCGCATGGGGCTGGCATGGAGGCCACCCGACATGGGAACTTAGCCGGTCGGATGGAAAGGTTTCAGGACCATTGGGCTAGAGAGTAGCTGGCAGTAGTGTGGGATGATGTCTTTTTTTTTTCTTTTTTTTTTTTCTTTTTTTTTAACTTGAGTATTTCTTATATACATTTCAAGTGTTATTCCCTTTCCCGGTTTCCGGACAAACATCACCCTCCCCCCTCCCCTTCCGTATGGGTGTTCCCCTCCCAAACCTCCCCCCATTGCCACCCTCCCCGCATAGTCTAGTTCACTGGGGGTTCAGTCTTAGCAGGACCCAGGGCTTCCCCTTCCACTGGTGATCTTACTAGGATATTCATTGCTACCTATGGGGTCAGAGTCCAGGGTCAGTCCATGTATAGTCTTTAGGTAGTGGCTTAGTCCCTGGAAGCTCTGGTTGCTTGACATTGTTGTACTTTTGGGGTCTCGAGCACCTTCAAGCTCTTCCAGTTCTTTCTCTGATTCCTTCAACGGGGGACCTATTCTCAGTTCAGTGGTTTGCTGCTGGCATTCGCCTCTGTATTTGCTGTATTCTGGCTGTGTCTCTCAGGAGCGATCTACATCCGGCTCCTGTCGGTCTGCACTTCTTTGCTTCATCCATCTTGTCTAATTGGGTGGCTGTATATGTATGGGCCACCTGTGGGGCAGGCTCTGAATGGGTGTTCCTTCAGTCTCTGTTTTAATCTTTGCCTCTCCCTTCCCTGCCAAGGGTATTCTTTTTCCTCATTTAAAGAAGGAGTGAAGCATTCACATTTTGATCATCCATCTTGAGTTTCCTTTGTTCTAGGGATCTAGGGTAATTCAAGCATTTGGGCTAATAGCCACTTATCAATGAGTGCATACCATGTATGTCTTTCTGTGAGTGGGTTAGCTCACTCAGGATGATATTTTCCAGTTCCAACCATTTGCCTACGAATTTCATAAACTCGTTGTTTTTGATAGCTGAGTAATATTCCATTGTGTAGATGTACCACATTTTCTGTATCCATTCCTCTGTTGAAGGGCATCTGGGTTCTTTCCAGTTTCTGGCTATTATAAATAAGGCTGCGATGAACATAGTGGAGCACGTGTCTCTTTTATATGTTGAGGCATCTTTTGGGTATATGCCCAAGAGAGGTATGGCTGGATCCTCAGGCAGTTCAATGTCCAATTTTCTGAGGAACCTCCAGACTGATTTCCAGAATGGTTTTACCAGTCTGCAATCCCACCAACAATGGAGGAGTGTTCCTCTTTCTCCACATCCTCGCCAGCATCTGCTGTCACCTGAGTTTTTGATCTTAGCCATTCTCGCTGGTGTGAGGTGAAATCTCAGGGTTGTTTTGATTTGCATTTCCCTTATGACTAAAGATGTTGAACATTTCTTTAGGTGTTTCTCAGCCATTCGGCATTCCTCAGCTGTGAATTCTTTGTTTAGCTCTGAACCCCATTTTTTAATAGGGTTATTTGTTTCCCTGCGGTCTAACTTCTTGAGTTCTTTGTATATTTTGGATATAAGGCCTCTATCTGTTATAGGATTGGTAAAGGGATGATGTCTTTTTTATTATTTCCCACTACAATATAATCCTTGAATCAGCCCAAGAGAAGTTATGTCTCTCCACAGCGTTCTCATCACCATAGGAACTCACAGGACTTCCATGCCCCCTGTCCATCGTCTCTGTCCCACTTGTCCTCATGGACCAATATTGAGGAAGAGTCCCTGGGGGCAGGGAGGGTCACATGCAATATATCAAGTAAGTATCTTTCATAGTTGTGTGTGTGTGTGTGTGTGTGTGTGTGCACAAGCACACACTCACATAGAAACCACTACAGATATACGGCATTCCTCATGAATGAAAACTATAACTGTGGTATATTGAGAGACTTCTAGAACCAGACCTCTGAGAAGGATGTGGTAATCTGCTCAGGGCTTTTGGGTACCTTACCTTGTCCCATCCAGGAATTTGTCACAGGCTCTGCCTGTGCACAGCAGCCAACCCCAAGAACAGTGGGTGCTGTCGTGTGATGGCCTTCCTTACCACTCTGGTCACTCCACTGCCTCCCTCCCCTCAGGCGCCCTCAGAGCACACACAGGCAAATGCAGCGTTAGGCTCCATTAGGTCCTGGGAATGACTCACCAAAGCTCTTTGTGCATTAGGGTTGTCAGAAAATGCTCTACTTTGCTCAACATTTCATTTGTCACCTACCACAACATCCACTACCCAGTGAGCGATTCTGCAAAGAATGGATCCATGAGGGAATATGTGATTGCCGTGCCAGGATTCTTCCCCCTTTAGCCTGTTAGTCCTGTTTATGTTGCAATGGTCATTATGGATTTTGTAGTCTTTAGGGGAGTTACTGGTATTTTTAAGTTATATCATTTATATTATTAAATATTCCAACTCAAATATGAGTGAATTAACTAACAACACTCAACATAAACTTGAAATTTCATTTCAGGAAAAAATCACCAACTTCCCAAGCATTTCCTCAGGGGAAATCTAACTTTATGAAATTTCACATGCTTACATACTTATACATATGTTCGTCGGTCACACTGAGTATTTTTCTAAATTTTTCTCTACAGATGTATAAATGTATGAGATATTAAATATATGCTTTTATCTGGACGTCACCTCATGAAATATAAGTGTGTACGTGTAGAGGTGTTATTTTTTATATCAGAGTGATTCTTCCCCTTGAAATTTGGTACCTACTTTCCCAACAGGATGGATTTTGTACATTTCCACGCCAGACTTGCCAAACATCACTTTTTACAGCGAGCTCTTACTCTGAGGACTTATTTGCCAAATGTAACTGAAGGGCCCGCCTCTCTAAGAGATAAATACAGAGTAGCATGCGCCTCAAGATCAAATGTGTTAAACCCATTTTTTTTTAAAGTTTCTAGTGCTCAGAATAGCATGAAAAGATGTGGACTTGCTAGTTTTTTAAAGAAACTAATGGCACTGTAACAGTCTTCCAGATTGATTTTCATGTAGCAGTTTTTATTTCTACAAGTTTGAAATCCAAGGCGTGGCTTAAGGTAGGATTACATCACTAAAGAAAATCAAACCGAAAGAAGCACGTTGAGACATATGCAAGGTACATTCCATGTGTCTGACATTTCACTAAGAGGTTACCTACAGTAAATCACGCCGGTTTTCAACAAAGGTAAGTTTCTATTTTCAGATGGGAAAATTGAAGCCAAAAGGAGATTTATTTCTAAGTGGCAAAATGAGAATTTAAATCTAGGCAGTCTTGTCGAGGTTTTCTCTATTGTTGTGCACTGTAATGGTAAATCCTGTATCCCAAGGCCTAGTTGCCTCAAGATGAATGAATTCCTACATATGCCAGCTTTTGCTGTGCAAACCTTGCTCATTAATTTAAAACTATTGGTCAAATAAAGATGCCTACAGCCTGTAGCTGGGCAGAAGAGAGAAGTAGGCAGACCTTCAGTTCCAAGGCTCAACATCTGAGACAAAGACCATGAGGAGGAAGAGAAGGAAGAAGGTGATTTGGGACAGGTGGATCATAAGCGCACTGACGTGCGGGCCAGCCTGTTGGAGTAGGAGGGGTCCAGGCAGAACATGGCAAGTGATACCTCAGGATTATCGACAGGGAAGTACACAAAATAGCAGAGAGGGTTGATATCTGTCCAGCTCTAATGCTTTAAGCCTTATTATAACTGTGAAGGTTTTGTGTATTTTATTTACAAACTAAATGATCTAAGGTAGGGTAGAAATCCCCAGATAATATTTACCACAGCACAGTCTGGTTCTAGATCATATGGTTACCTTCCTACTCATCACTGCTTACCCGTGGGGACAGGAAACAGGTGAAGCCCCTAGGGATGTGTCAACTAACACCCTGATGTCAGGTGGTGGCCTCTGGGTGCTGACCACTCTCTCTCTCATCTTCCAACTGCCCTGCTCTTCTCCAAGCCTTCAGGCTGCAAGTCCTCACTGGTCCTGACCTCAAGGTATCTCTCCTTACTTTGGTGTACTTAATTTTGTCCGAGAACTTTCTAAAATCCTTTATCGAACTCTCCAATGCTATCGTCTCTTTCCTGTTTATTTCTTGTCTTATGCAAGAGGTGCAATTCTGTTGGGACTCATTAAATTTGAACTATTATGTGCATTACAGAGGTCAAGCAGATTTCTATGAGTGCGAGAAGCTGAATGATATATAAATGTGTATGTGTGTGAGTGATATATATGCATATATAAATATATATGTACATATATACACACATATATATAATTTGTTTCCTATACTATATGTATAGGAATGTAAGTGTAAAGTGCAAATTTGTTATTAGAATTATTTAAATTCCGCTGGATGATCCCTCTGGGACTAGAAAACATAATGGACAACATGAAGCGCTACTTGTTTTAGTTGTTACATCTCCAACTCAGTGCACATCATGTGATCCATGCCTCAGATACAATATTTCATTATCATAAAAAGGAATAAAGCAGACTCTTGCTTCTAAAATGTTACATTTTGGTAAATGACAAAAAAAAGATGTATCTAGGGGCAATTTGGAGGACTGATTTAAAGCAGCTGGTTTTAAATAATTCACAAGTTCAGTAGCAGAGAACCTGTCTAAACTCAGGTCAGTAACGAGGAGTCTATTCTCAGGTTTAGTAGCAGAGAACCTATCTATTCTCAGGCTCACTAGTTGAGAGCCTATCTATTCTCAGGTTCGCTAATGGAGAGCCTATGTATTCAACAAAGTTTTCACTCTCTGAGTATCCTTGCTATTGGAGGAGCTAGAAGAGGGATTTTCTTGGCCAGGGAATTTTATATTTTAGCTTCTAATATCTGAGTAGGACTATGTAACTAGCTAACCTTTGGCTAATGAAAAATACAGAGATAATGTTTCCACTTCTGGGTTGAGCCCTGAAGGCTTCCTACTTCTCTTTCTAATCGCTGACTACTAAGACTAGCAGAATCCTGAAAATATTTCCTAACCCCTTGGATGTCTGGATGACTGTAAAGCTAGGAGCCTCCTCTCAAACAACTACCACTCATACTTTATGTGTGTGAGAGAAACATGCATGGTGCTAAGCCACTCATACCTCTGACTTGATCTTTTACACCAGTTAGTTACACTCCCTGTTTAGAAAATAAGAGCAGTTGCCTACTGTACTAAACCCCAACCTGGTCACAGGGACAGCCATCCTCAGACCAAATTCTGCCACACTTATTAAAACAAAATTCCTTAGTAGGAAGGAACAAGAACAAAATCTGTTTAATAAGTGCAATGCCATTCTGGATTCTTTATCTTGTACACATTTAAACTATTACTTTTATTGAAAATTTCACACATCACAAGTCCAGAAAAGATTTTTTCCCCTGCATAAAGTGGGCATTAGTAACTAAGAAATCTCCACTACAATCACTGGACACAGGACGACTTAGAGTTTAAATCTCCTAAAGGTCTAGGTTACAAGGCTGTTTATGCTGTATGCATCCACACATGTGTCTAAAAGATTTGGCCAACATTCATATCTTAAGAATACTTAACATTAACAATTAAAGCTAATTAAATAGCTAGTTAACAAATGTTCAGCTTAACCAATTAAAAAATTCTGACATTAATGTGCTAATTAACAAACTTTAAAAAGCATTTAGTCAACTTAGCAACCACAAACCTTGCGTTCGTGCTCCAAGCATGAGGCCTGCCAGGTGTTCTGCTTGCCAGTCAGTCTTGTGAGGAACTGGGAGTTGGATAGAACCCTACCAGACAGAAAGACAGTGCAAAAGTAACCTCTATTCTCCTGCAATAATTGTCATCTTGGAGCTTTATTGCCTCAGTCTGCTAACCTACGCCTTATCCTGGAAGCTTCTAGCCTCCATACAGCCTAATCTAGGGCTAGAATGTTTTCAGCCTCTGAGACTTACTGCTGAGTAAGCTCATCCTTTCTAGATCTTTCTGAGCTATGACTGGCTGGTTCACCTTAGTTGTTCTGGCTCAAACTCCTCTCCAAGGTGATTATTCAATCTGATTTCTCTATTTTGGCCTTCCTTGAATGGCTCTGCTTGACCTCATACTAACTTTGGCAGTGTGTGCTAAGCTTCTGACTCCTTATTCTCTGGACTCATCTGTCTTCACCTGTGTCTTGTTTGTTCTCTCTTCAACCTGTCCCTGTAAAACTCCTCCAGAAAAACTGCCTCCTTCTCCCTCTGTACTGCTCTACTCAACTCTACTGAACTGTTGTTCTCTACAAACTCTACTGTACTCCTGTACATTCTCTCTTCCTCCTATACCATATCTCCCTTAAGTAGCTTCCCTTTCCTCTCTCTTCTCCTGACAGGTGGGCATATCCTATTCTGCCAAATCTTTCTCTGACTTGTCACTCTGTCTGTCATTCTTTAGACAACACTTTCAAACAGGGCTGCTTCCTTCTACAAACTAATTTAATCGTCATTGTTTGGGATTAAAGGAGGGTACTATGAGCATGTCTGTATTTCAGCCAGAAGAATTAAAGGTGTGTGCTAAGAGCTTAGGCACACCTAACTAGAAACAGGGTCAAATATCCTTTAACAAGACAGGGAAAGGGGCCACTGATAAATGAGAAAGATGGCCAATTTCTAGCTTCTTCAGAATCCTTTTGACTGGACACTGAAACTTGGCAAGCTTTTACTCTCATCAGCATGGAGGAACCCACTTCCAACCGACCAGTTCAGACCAGTCAGATATGTTTAAGACTAGTCCCATACATGTTCTTGAGGTCTGTTCCCCTAGCATAGCTGTAAGCCATTTTGTTCCATGCCTGCCAACCATGCCATATTACTGCAGACACAGAAAATAGTTTGACTCACAGTAGGGTTAAGGTGACCACATATCCTGTTATGAGGTTTGTTATTCTTAAGACATCCCAGAACCACAGTCTCAACTTAGGTTCAATCGAATTAAAGGTCAGTTTGAACAGTTATGTCTAAACCATCAAAAGAGCCGACCACCCTACAGCCCTTTCTACACCTGCACATGAGCTCATTGTGGTTTTTGCCTTTATAAACTTGCCCAGGGAAACATTCAAGTGGCAGTCTTATTTCCTGAGTCTATGCTTTGTCCTTGATCAATCAGTCCTGTGGTGTGCATTCAATAAATTCTTTGCTCTTAACTGAGAAGGGTGTTCAAGTGATTTGTGCTGAAGGACCCTAGTTCTTACTGAAGTGTAAGTGCTGTTAAGACGCTTGTCCTGGTAGGAAGTAGGTAGGTTTTGGGGTTCCTGTGAAGGACCCTAGGGGCTTTTGCCAGGCTTACACCCACCGCCTCAGGTCAAGATTAGGCCAAGTACCAGCTTCCTGCCTCAGGTAAAGGCTAGGCCAAGTTCCATCCTCTACCCACAGTTCTCAGAAGGAGCAAGGGGCATTCTTGGAAAACTGCAGAATGTACTGATAGTTACCTGACCCTCTGGTCCCAGATAAAGTTCAAATGCATGTCCTATGCTTGCTAGCCAATAGATTCAATGGTCAGTATGCTTAGCCAATAAGTTTAAACTGTAACCTTGCTGATGTAACCTGTACCCCTAAAGTATAAAACTGCTTGTTATAGCCATTCAGGGTCACCTTCTAGTCACTCGCCATAAGGGGTTGATTGAGGGTCAACCTCGAAATTCAGGAAAAAATAAACCTCTTGCATTTGCATCAAACTCCATTCTGTGTCTCACTTGGGGGGGGGGGGTCTCCCAGTAGTTAAGACTCACTTTGAGCCTTACAGTGCTGTGATTCCTTGACCATAATAAGCTGACTGATCTGAAATGAGGGGAAAGGGACACATCTGGACCACCCAAAACACTTAAAACCCCAGCCTTCTAAGGAGAGCTTTCTCCGTGTTGTAGGGAGACTCTCTTTCCCCCTGTGCCGTGTGTGTGTGTGTGTGTGTGTGTGTGTGTGTGTGTGTGTGTGTCTTAATTTTTACAAAGTTTAATAAAACAGAGTATTCCTATCTAATATACCTAAGATTTTTCCTGCATTTTAATTCTATAATTGGGAGAAGAAAATCATCAAGACCCCTATATGGTAACTATTTAGGAACCTGTCCAAGGTTTGTCTGAAGTTTACTAACTCATTAAGGTCAGGACAGAGCCAAGTCATGGAAAGATAGGAGGGTAGGTGTGTCCATTGAGGTGATACTGCCCCTTTGTCACCCTGGAATGGCAGCCACTTCCCAGAAAGATTAGTCAATTTTTTTCTTTAACAAAAGAGGTTCCCCTTAGATACCCCTCTAATTCTAATGTCTATATATCATAGGGCAAAACATTATTTGAGTTCTTGGGGGCTGACATTGATGGCAAGAGTTAATATTGGCAGCTGACTCAAGGGAGACTTTATAAACATTGCTTCTGATGAGATTGAATTTCTCATTTTTATCTAATCATAGTCTTCCTTGATTAATGGATGTATTTCTTCATTGTCTTATCTTCTTATCCTTCCTCTATTTTGCCCATCTCGCTGTGCCTGTTTGAATCAAAGTCAAAAGAGCTGTTAACAAGTAGGTAAGAGTGTAATGAAGTTAAACCACATGGTGACCAAGGACTTGTGACTAGAGACTGAAACTGTCCAATTGGCCTAAGGACTAAGGCTTGGCATCATGAGGGGAAAAGAAAGAGGCTCCTCTCCTTCATTAAATGGGAGGGAGAACAGTGCTGGACTACATTTCTTAATACTCCACACTTGTCTGCTTTTGTTCCTGCCCCATCAGGTTGTGAACACCCTTGACCTTTTCACCTTTTAGTCAGAATGTCATGAATGGAGTAGAAGAAAAGAATTCTAACAGTTCTTTGTTTCACAATGCTATGTCTGGGCACTGTTTAACCTCATAAGTTTTTTTTTTTAAGGTATAGTTTCTGATTTTGTTTTTATGGATTTCTATGCATTCAAATGTGTATGTCCCTGTGCTCTGTGCTCTGTGTTCATGCGTGTTTCTTGTGCTCTTCATTTCTTTATTGTGTGTTTGTTATTTGTTTTGTCACATTCTGGTTTCCTTGTATTTCATCGTTAGTATTTTTTTAGATGCCTGTATGTTTTTCAATGAGAGAGTGAAGGAAAGAGTATGACGACGATCTGGGCAGACATGTGGGAGAGGAACCTTAATAAAAACATACTGTATAAAAAATATTTTCAAAACAAAATTTCTAAATTCAAAGTCTAATACTTTTTAATCTCAAACCTCTACTTAAATTAATGGAGTTTTCAAAAGAATCCTATTCTTAGTACCAGTGGAAAAATATCTACTTAGAAATATGTCTAAACAAGGTTTATTCAAAAGTATTTGATTTTTTGGGGTAAGCTTTGTCTAAATATCACACGGTAGTTAAAAGCGCTGGACTAGTGTAACTGACCTACTGTGTTTCCAATGATCATGTTTAGAGGTCTATGTTAATATAGAGATATTAAAAGATCAATAGTTTGCTCCTTGCCCTCCAAGGTCAACCAGGTCACAGAGGACTGTGGGACATCCTCAAGATGTTTTTGCCTCTATTGAGTTACTCATTCTCTTGTGTAGGAAGGACATAGAAGCTCCACCTAGTGGACTCTAACTGGTGCCCAGTCTACAAAGAAGATCACCACAGAAAACAAAATGTCTTCATGCCTCCAAGAAAAGTCACAGTCAAGCAAGGTCTTGAAGTTTCCTTTACACTAATGAAGAACTGGTTAAAGGAATGCTAGAGATCCACAGGTTCCTCCAAACTCCAAGTAACCCCTGAGGACCAGACCCTCAACTGGCTTTGTCAATAACAAAGGAAGTTATTTTTGTTTGTTTGTTTGTTTTGTTTTGTTTTGCTATGTGCATGGTCTTAAATGCCCTACAGAAAAGTAAAACAAGGATTTAAATTATTGATATATTTTTTACCAGTCCAAAGAAGTGAACACCTCTGATATGAAGCCTAACCATATGAGATGTTACTTAACTGTTAACTATTTCTCACTAACGATTTTCTTCTTGATAAACTTCTGCACAGATGTAGGACGCCATGACCTCAGTTCAATTTACCATTATACTATCCATGGGTTATTCATGGGTCTAAGCAAAATGACCAACTAAAATGCTGAGACCTGATCTAAGTGTGCTTTTATAAACTATGGAAATATTCACTTTGTGTGTAAGATTGTGTCTCACGGGTGTAATGTATCCTTCTATAACCTAGCCATCAGTGTCCCATGATTAAAAAAGACTGCCAGATACCTTACTGACAAACCCATGAGATTGGGAAAAATTATTCAGGATATCTGAGTATCCTGTCTCTATTGGACAACCTTACAAAACAAGGCCCAAAAGGATTGTATTTCTCCCTTGGATTGTCAGTGGGATATTAACATGTTTTTGTGCCCTCAACAAAATTAGAATCCAGATTTCACTCTGGCTTGGCTCCCAGTGTTAACCCCTTCAAGCATTATGTTGGTACATGGACACAATCATCTGTTGCTAGGAGGGATCTGCCAATGAGTCAGTTATGAACAGCCATTTCACAATTATGCTTCAATCAAACAAAACATGTCAACCGTGATGTAGAGAAGAGCATTTCTCTGATCTTATCCATCGATGGGGCCCTGATGCAGGTTCCAGCAAAATTGCCATTAAACCCTACGAATGAGACACACTAGTCAATGTCAGGAAATACTCCATTCACTTTACCTCTCAATCTTTTCCACACAGCTTAAATAGAAGAAATGCAGAGGCTGACTTCTGACCTTTAACTGGCCAGCCCTGTGAGTTCTTAAAGTAATCCAATAGCCTTCTTCATAACATACTCTTGTAATAGTCAGTGATGTCAAAGATGTCATCCACCCCATTAAGAACATGGCAAAGCTCTGGGCTGGGATGGCAAACCCATCCCCTACTGGATGTATAAGCTCCACGGCCTGAACATCAACTACATCTGTGAGATTTGTGGGAACTACACCTACCGAGGGCCTAAGGCCTTCCAGCGACACTTCGCTGAATGGGGTCATGCTCATGGCATGAGGTGTTTGAGCATCCCAAACATTGCCCCCTTTGCAAATGTGACACAGATTGAAGATGCTGTCTCCTTGTGGGCCAAGCTGAAACTGCAGAAAGCTTCAGAACGATGGCAGCCTGACACCGAGGAAGCATATGAAGACTCCAGTGGAAATGTTGTGAACATATACAAGGATCTGAAAAGACAAGAACTGCTCTATTGATTGGCCATGCCTGGGCTTCCGTGAGAAGCCTGAGAAGATTTTTCCCAACCAAATGTTCTTAAAGACTTTTTGCTATGTAGTATCTACCAAGGCGTGCTGACAGATTGCAGAATTGAGATGTGTTTTATCTTTGTTTTATATTAAAAAGATTTGTGGAAAATTAAAAAAAAAAGAACATGGCAAAGCATGCAAGGACCCTGTGGGTGACATTTTGTTAGTTGTGATTTGTTTGCATGTTCCCTTTAGTGCGGGCGAAGCTGCCCTACTGTGTTATTAGGGGATTGACACATACGACCACACACTAAATAATCCGTCATGAACGTCTTCAAGCTGCAGAGCTGGGCGTACCAGTAGCTTTTCGGTACGTGTGGAAGCCTCAGAACAACCATGACACAACCACAGTGGGTTATAAAGGCCTGAAATCCCTTTGAGAGTCATGAATCCATGCTCAAGGGATCAGGAACCTGAAATCTGATGTCTGCATAATGGTATCAGCATGGGAAAATACAAAGCATTAGGTCAAGAAGAGTACGACTTGAGTTTAGGACGCATGCACTTAATTTTCCTGGCTTCTGGGGGCACGCACTGCTGAACAGTGATGTTCACATTCAGAGTGGGCCTTCCCTATCAGCCTGCTGACCTGTGAGCCGATCATCTGTGGAAACATCTCTCCAGACACACCCTGACATAGGTCATCATCTAGGTTTCCCTCAGTGCAATCAAGTTGACAATGAAGACCAAACATCACAGGAAGCAGGGAGATGGCTGTGAACATGGAATTCTCTAACTGTGCCTGCATTATAGTTTTGGTTCTAAAAGAAAATAAAGTAAGGAGATCAGTTCTTATCAGCATAGCAAAGGTAAGTGTCTAGCAACTTCTAGAAGTAACCGGATAACACGTGTGCATGATTACCACTCTTTTAAGGCAACATGTCACCACTGCGGGGGCGGGGGTGTCCTCTAGCATCCCTGCATCTTCAGTGGTGTGGAAAGAAAGGTCAGTTCTTTTTCAACCTTAGCATTTCACAGGCCACAGAGAGGCAGCAGCATAGCCTCAGGCCTGCATATTTAGTCTCTTCCTCAAAGATTTTTAGTCTACTTTCTCCATCAATGTTGTATGCAAGTGCTCGGACAAATAGGTCAATTCTCCTGTAGGCCTGCAGCCTCCCTAAGGCTATGCCTAAGGGAAATGTACCCTTAGTTTCAGTCTTCTTGCTCTCTTCGTACCTATTTGAAGTTTCTGTATAAATTGTTTAAAGTCCTGTATAAAACCAACTCTAATTTGGAGCTGTGAAAAGAAAGACCCCAACAAAGGATCTGCCCTGTGTCCCCTTTGTCCCCTATGTGCCCTGTGTCTTCTACTCTCCCCAAAATAGATGGAGTTCTCTGCCATTTGTCTCTTTATGAACTTACTCTTCCTCACAGATACATCTTTTTTCTCACACTATTGCAGAGAAAAAAAATCTTAAAAACTCAAACTGGCGAGACATTAATGAGACTCTTTAGGTTCAACTCCAGGAGTGGGGGTTCCCTTGTACTCTAATCTCTGACAGTTACACAGCTCTGTAAATGGAAGAAGACTGAGAATATCACTCTCAGTCACAGAATTTACAAATACTTTTTGAAATGTTGGCCAATATATAGAGTTAATTATTCCTGACAGGAAATGTATCGCCCTTTGGAAGGTTAGAAGTTCATCTCAGTCTTTCTGATTACTCCAGTCTCCAGTTTATCCCTTGAACCTGTTAAAACATCTTACTGCTTACATCAATTATAAGTTAAATGAGTTAATGCTATTAAGAACTTTGGCAAGCATTTGTTACATATCTGTATGAGAATTGTGACTTTATGCTTTGAAGCAATATTTTAGTATTGCTACCTACCTTTTGGCATATAAATCAGCAGATTCGGTGTTTGAGTCTCTTTTCTTCTATTCCCAGACCCAGTGAATGACCAAAGTCAGGGTGAGAATGCTGAACCTTGACTAAACTGAACCTTAAAAATCTGCTCAGGGCCTTAATGCTAATTCTGGTCCCCAACCTCTCCACTCAGTTACATCTATCTCAACTCTACACTTTCTTTTAAACCTACATTTCACATCAAAACAATGTATTAAAAATAGACACCTAAATTATAAATTAAATCTAGACACACAACTGTTGGGTTGGTCTGTGTGATACGCAAATCACCTTTGCCTACTGAGCTATTTAAAATGCATTACTGTTTCCTGTCTTAGTTTCTCTGCCTGTTGCTGTGATCAAATCCTTTGACAAAACTAAGTTCAGGGAAAAAGGTTTAGTCTGGCTACAGTTCAAGGTACAGTCCATCATGGTGGGGGAGTCAACATGGCGGGAGCTTGAAGCATCTGTCCAAACTACATCCACAGACAGGAAGCAGAGTGAGGATTGCAATGCTCTTCCGGGTGCTCTTCAGACCCCTCCCTCTAAACAGTCTAGGATTTCCGGCAGGAAGCAGTGCTACCCACAGTGTTGCGTTCTTCCTGTTCTGACTAGTTTTATGTCAACTTGAGGCAAGCTAGAGTCATTTAGAAAAAGATACTCTTGATGAGAAAATGTCTCCATAAGATTGGCCTGTAAGCAAGACTGCATTTCCTTAATTACTGATTGGTTTGAGAGGGCTCAACCCACCCTGAGTGGTGCCGTCCCTGCCAAGTGGACCTGGGTGCTCTGAGAAAACAGGCTGGGTAAGTTAGAAAGAAGCAAGCCAGGAAGCAGCAGTCATCCCTGACCCTTGCTTCAGTTCCTGCCTCCAGGTTCATGTCTTGAGTCCCTGCCCTGACTTCTCTGAATGGTAGACTGACTACAGCCCACAAGCCGAAATGAACTCTTCCTTCCCCAAACTGCTTCTAATCACAGCAGTAGAAGCCCTAACCACACTCCTTTTAATCTCAATTAACATACTCAACATAATCCTCCACAGACATCTCCAGAGACCCATCGCTTGGGTGGTTATAGATCCTGTCAAAGTAATGTCATACGCCATTCCTTCCTTTTGCCTCAGAAAAGTTTCTGAGCAAGGATCAGGATGAGTTTCTCTCTCTCTCTCTCTCTCTCTCTCTCTCTCTCTCTCTCTCTCTCTCTCTCTCTCTCTCTCAGATGTTTCTTACTTGGATCCAACAAGCTGGCATCACTCTCATTCTCCTGACAACTTCTCTCAATTTCTTTGCCCAACTTTTACCACTCTCTACCTAAAATAGCTTTTATTTCTCTCGATATCTCTCCGTGTTTTCTGTAAATGTTGACAATCACGAATGGTATCCACGTGTGTATTAGCTTTCTATTGCTGTGTGTGTGTGTGTGTGTGTGTGTGTGTGTGTGTGTGTGTGTGTGTGTTATTACCCCACACATTTCAGCATAAAACCACACAATTTACTATCTCACCTTCGAAAGTGATCAGGTGGCTATCTGGAAAAGGCCAACATCCATGAAGAACAGAACTCACAGTAGATGATTTTCTCAAACGCAGCTGAGCAAACCTCCTACCATCACACAGTTCCACACAGTACAACTATATCAGTGTACCCTACCGTCATACTCCCTTTACTAAGGTTTTCAGTCAGGTGGTATCACAGGCCAGTGTTTTATTAAGACCGTTTGAGGGAAATTGACAGAAGGTGAGTCAGGCAGCGATGTAGATATTTTCTTGTTTTTAAGCTGTATCCTACTGTACTGTCTTCAAATACTCTGATTTAGCACATAGCTTACAGTCTCCCTGGTTGTAAGAGAACCTCCTTTATGAGAAGGGTGTGTGTGTGTGTGTGTGTGTGTGTGTGTGTGTGTGTGTGTTGTGATGTGATGTGTATATGTGAATGTGTAGTTTGAGTATTTAGCAATTGGCCACCATCTCCGCGGTATCACCCCCTCAGTCTTTCTGCTCCAGTTATCATACCAAAAGTTCAATGATGTGAGGAAGAAAGGGGGCTTCTCTTCGTACTTTCCCACTTACCTGCCTTGTCTGTGGGTGTCTGTGGGACGCAGATGGAGTTCAGGGATATTGTTACAAACCCCCACATTCCAGAGGTTGGCTGTCTCAAACAAAGTTGCTGATGTGTTCCCTGAGGAGATATAAGGAATTATTGGATGCCTGACAACATACAGTTTTCACCCTCTGCATAGCCATTAGAAATCCCTTCTTAGAGGATTATAAGGGAATTCACTTATTAGAGCTTAGGGTGCTCTTACTCAGCTTTTTAAACCACAGGTAAACTATGGATGTTAGCATTCTGTCTAAGCTCCACCCCCACAGTTACCTGGCAACAGCCAGGTATGCGCTCCCCTCATTCTCTTCTCTCTTCTCTTGCTCTTGTTCCTTGCTCTTGCCCTCTCCCTCTCTTTCCTTTGTCCCTTCTCTCCCCCATTGCCCTCCCTTCTTCCCTCCATGTGCTCATGGCTGGCCTTTACTCCTCTCCTCTTCTACTCTTCTTCTCTCATTAAACTTTTCCATGTGGAACCATATTGGCCTCCTGTGTTTTGTCCAGACTTGAGGCGAGATTTCTACCCCAACAATGGGATTTTTGAAATGCATACAACTGCCAAAGCCCCACCTGCAATCACCAGGATTCTACTGTGGCTCACAGAAATGTCTGAAGATCTAACCACCACCTATTAACTATTAGCTCCTCTGGTCCAAACCACCAATGCTAGCTGCAAGCATTCAGTGTATTTTAATTTATAGTGTTACACACTATCTGTATTTTTAATGCTTTTAAAGTATTTTGTTTATCCTTTGATTATGTCATACTATGTATTTTAATTACATTCTTTCCCCTTCCCCAACTCCACCCAGAGCCTCTTCCTCCTCAATACCCACCCAACCTCATCTCTCTCTTTCTCTCAAAAAAAAAAAAAAATCTACCACAATAACAAACCATGGAGTCCAATTTGTATTGGCTAACTATACCTGGGCACAGGAACTGTTCGGGGTGTGTTGGTATACCCAGTGTCACTCCAATGGAGATTGTTTTTCCTTTCCCAGCATCTATCAGCTGTGAACAGCTTCTTGTCTGGAAGGACTTTGTGCCCGGTTCACATTTGGCGTACATTTTATTTGGCTTGATCTTGTACATGTTGCCAGTCTCTGTGAGTTTGTATGTTATGTCTGCCCTGTTATGTCTGGAAAACACTTTTCTCCAAACCAAACACCACCTCCGGATTTTAATATCTTTCCATATATTTAACTACATAACTCCTTGCAGATTCTAAGCATCCGATGTTTCTCTTAGTCTATGGCTCAAGCCCGTACTTCTGCCTGGAATGTGTTTGTCCTGCTGTTCGCTCTTCTTCAAGAGACAGTCCAAGATTCGCCCCTGCCGAGAATGTCATTACAGCTGCTCAGTTTGGAATAGCTCGCGTCAAACAACAAGATGTCCTGGCTTGCTTCCTATTGCTGCTATAAACGCCGTGACCAAAGCCATCTGGGAATGAACGGGTTTATTTTAGCTTACAGCTTTTAGCCTACTATGGAGGGAAGTCAGAGCAGGAACTAAATCAGAAGCGGTTTAGAATTGCTGCTCCTCACGGCTTACTCAACTGTGTCTGTTTTTGTTTTTCTAAACAAACTGAAACCACCTGTCCAGGGATGTGCTGCCCGCACTGTGACAAGCCTTCCCACATCCATCATCAATTAAAAAAATTCCACACAGACTTGTTCACCGGCCAATCTAACGGAGGCATTTTCCCCAACTCAAGTTCTCTCTTTCCACATGACTCTAGCTTGTTCCAAGTTGACAAGACAAAAACCTAATCATCGCAAAAATGATGTTCTTTCGAGGAGCTACCTGCTTCCGAATCTGTCTACTCTGGCAGATAATGAGGGCCTTCAGAAGATAATGAGTCTTCTATGTTTTCTCTCACAGGAGCGAGGAAGACTTTCTGCCCAGATAATCTTTTGGTAAACACTTATTAAATCACTGCCTTAGCTATTTAGAGTGTTCCACGGGGCGAAGATTGAGTTCTATGAGATGCTTATCTAAACCTCAGAAAAGAGTGAATTTGGATTGTTCAAATTAATAATTTATCAAAGAGCTGCCGCCGTGCAACCCATAGTACTTATTTTATTCACAAAGACATTTGTGGGCCTTGGCTAAGCAATATGCTGAAAAGGCTTCTCTGAACACTTTTCTGAACTGCTACCCCATTAAACCTATCGTGAAGGAAATTATGTTAATTTTATATAGTTTCTCACATTGCTCTTATATTCCCACATAATAGGTTTGTCTATCCAATAGAGATTTTGCCTTCTAGTAATTGCTGACTTTTGCTTTGGCAATATTATCTCCTCCCTACTATGCCACCAAATTCTAGTCGGGATGGCTACGAACATCATTCCTCGCCACAATCTCATAGGTTGGGTTCATGCTGCAGCCCAGAGTCATCCTTTCGTCCCATTACTTAACTTGATAAGTCACCAGGCCTCTAGTGGTTCTTTTTTGCATCAACCAGCTGGAATGAAACTGCCCTTCTGGATCATGCTGTTAGATATGGGGGGAGCCCAAGGATGTGAAACCTACACACAGAAGAGGAGTGCAGTGCTGAGAGCCTCATTTCTGTTCCCACTACTGAGCTCCAGGTCATTGTCCTAGTTCCATACTTTCAGTGAGCAAATTTAGTATGCTTTAAAAAGGAAGAGAGGTACAAGAAAGAAACAAAGAGTAAAGTCTCCTGTGATGGTTTGAATGAGAATGGCCCCCATAGGCTCATATTTTTAAATGATTGGTCCCCAGTTTGTGGAAATGTTTTGGAAGGATGAGGAGGGTGTGGCCTCATTGGAGCTATGTCACTGGAGATGGGCTTTGAGGTTAAAAAAGTCCATTTAATATACAAAGAACTCAAGAAGTTAGACCGCAGGGAGACAAATAACCCTATTAAAAAATGGGGTTCACAGAGCTTCCAGGGACTAAGCCACTACCTAAAGACTATACATGGACTGACCTTGGACTCTGACCTCATAGGTAGCAATGAATATCCTAGTAAGAGCACCAGTGGAAGGGGAAGCCATGGGTCCTGCTAAGACTGAACCCCCAGTGAACTAGACTGTTGGGGGGAGGGCGGCAATGGGGGGAGGGTGGGGAGGGGAACACCCATAAGGAAGGGGAGGGGGGAGGGGAATGTTTGCCCGGAAACCGGGAAAGGGAATAACACTCAAAATGTATATAAGAAATACTCAAGTTAATAAAAAATATGGGGTTCAGAGCTAAGCAAAGAATTCACAGCTGAGGAATGCCGAATGGCTGAGAAACACCTAAAGAAATGTTCAATATCCTTAGTCATAAGGGAAATGCAAACCAAAACAACCCTGAGATTTCACCTCACACCAGTGGCTAAGATCAAAAACTCAGGTGACAGCAAATGCTGGCGAGGATGTGGAGAAAGAGGAACACTCCTCCATTGTTGGTGGGATTGCAGACTGGTACAACCATTCTGGAAATCAGTCTGGAGGTTCCTCAGAAAATTGGACATTGAACTGCCTGAGGATCCAGCTATACCTCTCTTGGGCATATACCCAAAAGATGCCCCAACATATAAAAAAGACACGTGCTCCACTATGTTCATCGCAGCCTTACTTATAATAGCCAGAAGCTGGAAAGGACCCAGATGCCCTTCAACAGAGGAATGGATACAGAAAATGTGGTACATCTACACAATGGAATATTACTCAGCTATCAAAAACAATGACTTTATGAAATTCGTAGGCAAATGGTTGGAACTGGAAAATATCATCCTGAGTGAGCTAACCCAATCACAGAAAAACACACATGGTATGGACTCATTGATAAGTGGCTATTAGCCCAAATGCTTGAATTACCCTAGATGCCTAGAACAAATGAAACTCAAGACGGATGATCAAAATGTGAATGCTTCACTCGTTCTTTAAAAGGGGGTACAAGAATACCCTTGGCAGGGAATAGAGAGGCAAAGATTAAAACAGACACAGAAGGAACACCCATTCAGAGCCTGCCCCACATGTGGCCCATACATATACAGCCAACCAATTAGAGAAGATGGATGAAGCAAAGAAGTGCAGACCGATAGGAGCCAGATGTAGATCGCTCCTGAGAGACACAGCCAGAATACAGCAAACACAGAGGCGAATGCCAGCAGCAAACCACTGAACTGAGAACGGGACCCCTGTTGAAGGAATCAGAGAAAGAACTGGAAGAGCTTGAAGGGGCTCGAGACCCCATATGAACAACAATGCCAAGCAACCAGAGCTTCCAGGGACAAAGCCACTACCCAAAGACTATACATGGACTGACCCTGGGCTCCAACCTCATAGGTAGCAATGAATAGCCTAGTAAGAGCACCAGTGGAAGGGGAAGCCCTGGGTCTGCTAAGACTGAACCCCCAGTGAACGTGATTGTTGGGGGGAGGGCGGCAAGGGGGGGAGGATGGGGAGGGGAACACCCATAAAGAAGGGGAGGGGGGAGGGGGATGTTTGCCCGGAAACCGGGAAAGGGAATAACACTCGAAATGTATATAAGAAATACTCAAGTTAATAAAAAAAAATAAAGTCCATTTAAGGCATAGTGTTGCTCACTGCCTGAGACTTGTAGATCAGATGTGCGTTCTCAGTAACTTCACTAGCACTATTCCTACCTGCCTGCTGACGCACTTCCTGTTAGGATTATCATGTATTCAACCTCTAAAACTGTAAACAAGCCCACAGGCCACATGGCATCTCCTCACATCGATAGAACAGTAAGTAAAATAACTTTGTTTCGCTGCAGTAGATCAGTGCACTTCTGTCAGAGATAATCTCCCTCTGGAAGATTACAGAGGACGCTGCCACAGTAGCTAACGGGCCTGAGTCCTCATCAGAGTAGATGTTCACTAAGTTTCATAGGCTTGGAGATATTGACCATGATTCAAATAGATACAGTGACTCCAAAGTGGGTAGACTGATTCCCAATCTATAAAAACACTTCACCCACAAGCCAAAGGACAGTGGAGGACGAAGATGTGTATTGCAAGTCTTCGTTTTACTAAATTTTATACTGCGTGAGATCAGAAAATGTATTGTTCCAGAATTTATAAAATGGATTGTAAAAGCAAAGAAAAAATACACCAAAAAGAGAACATTTGGGACCAAAATAAACTCATTTTGATTTATAAAGCTGTTTCCCCATTATCAGGATGATGTTCTGACAAGATATGCAAATGTTTTTATATAAGTTTAGTAATATATAAATGGAATAAGAATAACTATATTCCTCCATCAAATAAAATTTAAAGCTGTGATAAAAACAGCAAAATAGCTCCATCAAAACTAAGGAAACCCATTTCTGTCCATACTTCAACAAGAATTCTCAGCTGTAGACGGACCTCACTAAAACTAACTAAAACTTCAGACAGGACAGAGACAGCTATACAAGCTTACAATCTAAGCCTGAAGTAACTACACAAGTCTTTGATGTTCATTTTTTAACAGATTAGTGGATTTATTTCAAGAACAGCCCCAATAAACGTTGCATTTAATTTTCCCCATAATACTATGAAAAGGAGCATCAAGACACAGATGTGTGTTTCAGGTTAAATGCCCGACAACCAGGCTACAATTTTACCTATGTTCTCCAACTATTATATTATGAAAATCATCTCAGGAAACATGGTGACAATTACAAGGGGTTTCCACTGCACTCCGTTTCTCTGTTCACCATAAAAAGCAGATACCTTTTCTCTTCCTTTTTTTTTGGGGGGTGGGGGAGGCTAAAAATTGAACTCAGTTCCTGATGTGTACTGACAGGAGCTCTACCAGGAAGCTCCTTCTCAGCCAGAAGTGAACAAGTTATAATTAAAATTTAAAGACTATTTTTTAAAACACATAGATAACACAACAAAAGTAAGTGGCATATGAAGTTAAATAAGACACTTGATAAGTTTGTGTTACTATTTCTTCTGCCACCAGCTGATAACTGAAGAGCAGTGAAAAGCAAGTCATCGTACATGTGAGCATGTCATCATATATGTGAGTATGTCATTATACATTTGAGTATGCCATCATACATGTGAGCATGCCATTATACATGTGAGCATGCCATCATACATGTAAGCATGTCATCGTACATGTGAACATGCCATCGTACATGTAACCATGTCATACATGTAAGCTATCATACATGTGAGCATGCCATCATACGTGTGAGCATGCCATCATACGTGTGATCATGTCATCATATGTGTGAGCATGCCATCATATGTGTGAGCATGCCATCATACGTGTGAGCATGTCATCATACATGTGAGCATGTCATCGAACATGTGAGTATGCCACCGTAGATGTGAATATGCCATTGTACATGTGATCATGACATCGTTAGGAGATGCTTGGAATCAGACTCCTCCTACATGAGTACCACACTAAACTGTGGTGCTCAGAGCCACCCATGGAGGCACAGACAGAACAAGCAATTCTACAAATTCATTATCCCCCAAAATCAACTCACCCCACTGACAATCGCGTGACACAAAGAGAGTTTGGGATAGTCAATAGCCAAAGGCATCTTGCAGGGGAGCAAGTGTAAGAGACAAACGATAGTCTGAGCTGGTGGTTGCAAGTTTGATTAAACTTTTTTAAAACCATCAGGGAGATTTAATAACTGCTGATGGTCAGGGTGCCCCGTATCTAGCTGAGCAGGCCATGCCCAGTAGGGTACCTTGCTCATAATTATGCAGTAAGAAAGCCGGGAGCAATTTAGCACGCCTGTCTTAGTGGGATCTGTTATTTACAGGATTCGCGATGAGATGTCTATGCCTCTAAAAGGATGAAGCTAACACACACAGAGTTGGAAACTGCTGGTCTAAACCGGCTTTTTATTTCTCCCAAAGCTAATTATACTCTTCTGAGACTCATGTGGAGATTGTTATTGTTTTCAATATCTGCCTGCTGAACAGAAATCTTTCTTCTCCATCCATAGCCTGAGAAATGTTTGATGGAGTCTAATGATCTTCCCTCCCTCTGAGATGCCTTTGCTCCTAGTTTTTTTGTTTGTTTGTTTGTTTTGTTTGTTTTTACCTTGCTCTATAACCTCCAACATTTGAAAAATCTATTAATTGTAGGCAGCAATAAAATTTTGTAGCTAATAATGAAACCCAGGCATGAAATGACAGCTTCCCTATTCTTACAAACTGTTCAAGCTGGGTTTGGGGCTCAAGCACAGAGCCAAGAAGCTGTGCTCTATCATGCCACAAGAGTCTGGGGGAGTCCATTGAAAAGAGAACCTGAAGAATGAGAACATGGTCTAGTTGAATTGGAGCAGAGGGTGGACGGTTGCCACCATTTTCAAGATGGACCAGAATGACAGAGAAAAGATTATTAGGTCTGAGAAGCCATAAGGAACTATTAATGGGACAAGGGGTGAGTGTGAAGTGATTGACATAGAGGCAGGAACCCAACACTACCTGTCTGTGAGGGTTCACAACCCCTCAACTGAATTAGTATCTCCATGAGTCTGGAGTGCAACCATTTTGGAATGAATGGGGTTCTTAATGGCGCTGTACCAAACAACATACGCCAGCAATTCCTCATGGCCAACTTTCACATGGGAAAGTGAGAAACTGCGTAACAGTGAAAATAGCTATACTTTGTCACTAACGTAGAAAGGAGATGCTGCTCTCACTCGCTGATAAAATTCTAGTCAGTGACTGCAAGGCTGGAGGAATGTTTTCACAAATGGCACCAGGGCAACCCACAACACCCAACCCCAGCTTTGCGAGCATGAACTTTATAACGGAAGGAGCTACACAGAAAGCACTGCGGATATTTCAGTCTACTGAAACATAGAAAATGTTGCAACCACAGTAGTAGGGGAATTGTGGAGAATCCTGCCATCCTCGGAACTTAAAAGATGCAACAGTTGCAATGTATCACGTCCCCTGTCGATGACCACGTTTAGTGCGTGCAGAACTGAAATGTCAGCAAACAGTCAGCAGCAAAACAAGGTGGTGGCTCCAACTGCTCATGTGGTCTCCCTTACAGCAACAAACACATACATCGTCTGGCACGTGATGTTCCTCTGTTAGCCTACAGAGCTCGTGAGTGTGAACAGTCTTTAGAGACACCCATGAGTACGATACCCGGCTCTAGTCCAGCTTCTTGAGAAGCCTCAGCATTGATTTTCATTGTGGCTGCAATGGCTTATGCAACCACCAAGAGGGAGTACGGACTCTGATTTCCTCATATCCCTGCCAGCACTTGCCATTTGTTTCCTGGATGGTGGCCAACTGACCGAGATGAAATGGATCTCCGAGTGGTTTTAGTTTTAATGTCTCAGATGGCTAAGGATGTTGAGTACATTTTAGGACATTGATTAGCCATTCATATCTCTTCTTCTGATAAATGGTTTTATACCCCACATTTATTTATTTATTATTTTTTTTTATTTTTTTGCTCACCATGCAACAAAACCTTTATTAACATTTTTAACAGAGGTTTGTAATTTCTAAACTTAAATCGGGGCCAATGGATAGAGTGCAGAGTAATGCCATCATTGCCCGCCGGGAGTGCCGACTGAAGAATTAGTAGCCACCCCTCAGGCGGAGGACCAGGCGCAGGGTTGACTCCTTCCGAACGTTGTGATCAGAGAGGGTGCGGCCATCTTCCAGCTGCTTGCGGGCAAAGATGAGCCTCTGCTGGTCGGGGGGCGGGAGATGCCCTCTTTATCCTGGATCTTGGCCTTCACATTCTCGATGGTTCGCTGGGTTCCACTTCTAGGGCGATTGATGGTCTTGCCGGTCAGGGTCTTCACGAAGATTTGCATTTTGACCTGTTAACAAATGCGATGAAAGCACAGATCGCCCCGCGCGTCGAAACACCCTCAAAGTAAGACTCCAAACCGGACAAAGCCTCTCGTCATTCTATAGCCACTTTTAAACCGCGCTGTCTCACTGGCATTTAGTTTTTGACTTCTTATATATTTTAGGTATTAATTTGCTAGAAGTTTATCTAGCAAATATTCACCCCATTCTGTAGGCTGCCTCTTCAATCAAATTCTTTTTTGCTGTACAGAAGCTTTATAAGGACATAAAGACCCATTTCTCAACTGTTTATTTCCTGAGTGACAGGTCCTAACTAGTCATCGCCTACTCCTGCACCTACATACAAGCGGACGCCATACTTCTTGCCTATCGCTTTCAAGAGTTGGGTATTACGTTCAGGTCTTTCACTCATGCAGGGTTGATTTTTACACAGGGTGAACAAGGGGGGTTTAGTGTCATTCTCTATATATTGTTATCCATAGCAATTTACAACTTCTTCCTTTTCTGCTTGCAGCCCTTGTTTTCTCCATTTGTCTTACGGCTCTAAGGTCTTTAGCACCGTACTGAAGAGGAGTGGGAAAAGCGGAACCTGTCTTCTTATTGAGGTTAATGGGAACGCCCAGTGAGCGATGATTGTCATGCGTACTTTCTATCATGTTGCTATGTGTTTTCTCCATCTCCAGCTTCTCTGGCTTTTTATTATGAAGGACTGTTGGGTGTTACCACAGGCCCTTTCTGCATCTATCAAGATGATGGTGTAATTTCTGTCTTTGAGAACATCTGTTGGTTTGAGTATAGTAAGCCATCCCTGCTGTTTGGAATGAAGACATCCTGGTCATGGTAGATGATGGTTTCAATGTGATCTTGCAATCTATTTGCAGGTTTCTTACTGAGAATATTTTGTCTACACTCATTAGAGAAGTAAGTCTCCTGTTTTCTTTTGTATTATGTCCTTATCTGGTCTAGGAATCAGTATAATACAGATTTTATAAAATAATCAGAAGCACTCATTTCTTTTCTATTTTATGGCATAATTAGTGTAGACTTTGTGTTGACTCTTCTTTGAAGGTCTGGAAGAATTCTGCAGTGAATAATTCTGGCCCTAGAAAATTTTAATTGGGAGATCTGATGTTATTATTGTTGCTTTGATCTCAGTGTCTTCAATTTCAATCTCATGATTTTCTGTTTGGTTTTTTGGTTAGCTGGCCAGTCAATCATGAGAGTGGAGTACTGACGTCACCAACTATTACTGTGTTAGAGTCAATCTGGGAGTCTTCTAGTATTGTTTTTGAAAATGAGAACATGAGAGCATCTAGGTTTAAAGACTACAACTTAACTACTCCACCTTAATTTAATTTCTCAGATCATATGTATCTTTAAAAATAACTATTTTGTTTAGATTTTCTAATTAATCAGAATTTAAGGTTTTAAGGTTCATCATTGTAATTTTCTGAATTTAATAGATAGTTTTGTCTCCATTTTCACCTCTAGTTTTACTAATGGGTGTCTTCTTTCTCTTTTTTAGTTAATTTAGCAATGAACATTTTCCATCCTTGCATAGTTTTTCAATAAATCAACTCTTTGTTTTATTAATTCCTTATATTGTAAGTTCTTCATTTCTATTTCCATGAGCTTTATTATTTCTCTTGTTTACTGCTTTTGTATTTAGTTCTTATTTTTTCAAGAGCTTAAGGTGTATCATTAAGTTGAGTTTTCTCTTTTTAAAACTATATATTTACCATTTAACATTGCTCTTTCTGTATCCCATAATTTTTAATACACTCAATCCTAGTAATTTTTTAATTTTCTCCTTGAGTTCTTCAATGATTCATTCCTACGTCAAGGTGGTACTTGCAGTTTTTCTGTGCTGTTGACATCTAGCAATATTCCATTGTGGTCATACATAATAAAAGAAATTACTTCATTTTCTTCCATTTCTTCCTATCCTAATATGGTATAATTCATTTTAAAGACTATTTTTAGAATAAGTGCTAAAAACTGCTGAGAACATGTGATATGTAGTATGTGTGTGGCGTGATCTGTAAACATTTGTTAGGTCGACATAACCTATGATACCATATAACTTCCAAGTCTTTCTACTTGTTTGTTTGTTTGTTTGTTTGTTTAGATGACCTGTCTATCAATGAATGGAGTAGAATTAATGTCTAGTAGTATTGATTTGGAAATTAAGAACACTGGGGCTTGAAGAATGTATGTTTAGAACTGTAGTATCCTAGATTGAACAATCTTTTCTTCTTTTTTTCTTTATACATATGAAATGACACCCATGGGACCACATGGAACTGAGGGGTACTTTTATCTCAGCAGCTCTATGCTGGCCCCAAGTGCTCTCTGACCCAGACGGTTGACAGGCCATTCTAGCACGGCACCTTGCCACGCTGGTTCCTAGAGTCAGTTACAGCACCAGAAGGTCATATGGAACTAACCATGATTTATCTTTGGTTGGTAACTGTCCCGGCAGCTTTCTACTAGCCAAAAACCCTCTGATTCCAGCTACCTGGTAAAATCAGGGCTCTAGAAGTCCAGCATGGTGCTGGCCTATCGAGACTCCCTGCCACCGACACTGCTCACACACCCAACAACTGCTCCCTGGTCGTTAAGGTATAAACTCTCAACTACCCGGTGAAATCAGGACTCAATAAACTGTAATTTATCAAACATATTTATATGTTAAATTCTCAATCCACAATACATTCACACAATAAACTCACAACCAATTGATAAAGATATAAACCACCCACCTAGATAAGATAAATTGACCTGTCCATCCCTTAAGAAACATTCATAACAACCTGTATCTATGTAGAGATGCATGGCGAGGATCGTTTACGTCTGCCTTCTCCATGTTGTCTCTCCCTCCTTTCTGCTTCTCCCTCTCCTTCTAAAATCTCTGTTCCCACCTCCCTTCCTTCTTGTCCAATGACAGGCCTCATTTATCCTGTGTCTGCCTTCACCTGCATAATGACATCAACCTACAGATTGTGTGTATGGATACAATATTTCCTTTGAATATAAATTTTCTTTTTCTGTTATTATAAAAATTTCATCCAACTGCTAACACATTGGAACGTGGAATTTGGGGCAACATAATCCATGTTCCGCGGTCGTGATCACTCATAGTTGGCTCTGTAATATCTTATTGTCTTTGAGGTGAGAATTTGGGTTTTATGCTGACATGTGTGATTATGAATCATAGGAAGGGTAACTCCAGGACCTAGTAAACAAAAGGCTGTCCATGGGATTGCCCAATCAGCGCCTTGAATTGTACAATCAAACCGCCCCAACAAATAGAAACGTATCTGATTGCCTTTGGATTGCCCTGGTCAGTGCCTTGGATTATACAGACAGAAAAAGCAGTCCAGCGAACAGGAAAGTATGTGACTGACTACTATCAGAAAGTAAAGTCCAGTCAAGACTCTTCTAAAGGATGTAGACGCAAGTCCCTATCCCTAACTCAGAAGCTATCTTCAACTGGTAACTACTCATAAAGAAAAAGCTAGTTTTCTCCAGTGGAGTTTAACTGGGTATACAAATCACACGTACGGCATCTCCATGGTTGGCAGTAGATGGCCAATGTAAAATAAACTCAATGGCATTTTTGGAGACTTTTCTTTTGTTTTGATTTTTGTCTCATAATGCTTTATCTGGGTATTTCCCCCCTACTAGTCTTTTGCACACGTATCATGGCTTCTGATTTTGTGTCTCTATGGGATTTCTGGGTATGCAAATGTGTGTGCAAATGTATGAGTCCCTTTGTCTTTCTGTGGTTTTCCTTTCGCTCCTTTTTCTGTTTGTTTGTTTGTTTGTTTGTTTTGACCTATTCAAGGGTATTTTTGCATATTGATTTATACATCACCACCACCATCATCATCATCATCATTATTATTATTATTATTATTATTATTATTGATGCATGTTCATTTCCTAATGAGAAAGAACAAGAAAGGATGTGGATATGAGGGGGAGGTGAGGAGATGAGGAGGAGGATCTGGGAGAAGTTCGTGGAGGGGGAAACACGAGGCAGAAAATATTGTAGGAAAAAGAATCGACTTTCAATGAAAAGAGAAGAACTTCCATAGAGACAGGATTCACCCTAAAGGGAAAGGACATCCCAGGGTGATCACTGGGACATCACAACTCACTTTAGAGTTAAAATCTATGGACTATGTCTCATTCACATGCTTTCACCACAGCACTCATGACCGTCAAAGAAAGATGCACTCCGGGATAGCACCTTCCCCTCCCTTATGTAATTAAAAGCCAGGAGATCGGGAAATAACAAGGAGGCTCATGGCCACACATTTGTCAAGCCTTTCCCCAGCTTATGAAGTAGCTCTGTGGCTTCTACTTTCTTTTTCTTTCTTTCTTTCTTTCTTTCTTTTTTTTTTTTTTTTTTTTGGAGCTGGGGACCGAACCCAGGGCCTTGCTCTTGCTAGGCAAGCGCTCTACCACTGAGCTAAAGCCCCAACCCCGGCTTCTACTCTCAATTCTAGGACGCCTACCTGTGACTACAGCGTTTGCTTGTGTTTTCCTGGACATTTGGTGAGCCTGTACATTATTACAATTCAGAAGACCCTATGGCGCCCCCCTCAGGTAATGAGTTGTATCTACTTTCTTTCTTTTTTTTTTTTTAAGATTTATTTATTTATTATATATAAGCGCACCGTAGCTGTCTTCAGACACACCAGAAGAGGGCATCAGATCTCATTACAGACAGTTGTGAGCCACCATGTGGCTGCTAGGATTTGAACTCAGGACCTCTGGAAGAGCAATCAGTGCTCTTAACCACTAGGCCATCTCTCCAGCCCCGTATCTACTTTCAAATATGAAGAAGAAAGGTAAAACTGGCTGTGAAATTTTATTGTATTTCAGCTTTTGATTTTTTTCCTGTAATTTTTGTGTAATTTGAAAGGAGAACTGTAAAGTGGCAGCATTTAAATAAAAGAGTATCAGAATGTTTAATCAAATTATGAACATTGGACTAGGTTATATAAACAGTGTAAATGATGACCTCTATAGATGATATGTCTTCAGTAATTAAGATTATTTTGGTTTGATCGTGGTAATATTGATTTAAGAGATCAACCACTCGAAGCAAAGAAGTTCCCCCTTTTTTGCATGCCATCTCCGCCCAGCATATCCCCAAAGCTCCCCCTTCTCAGAACTTTCTCAAGGCTCCTTTGCTCCTCACAGTGCCCTAAATCAACTCTCCATCCAGCTCACCCCACAGAAATGCTTCAAGGTTTCCTCACTGCTGCAGCTGGTCTGGGCTATCCGGTTGCCTCGATGCCTTCTCTTCCCACTGTCTCTTTCTCTGTTACCTACTCCAGAACTTTGAACCGGACATGGTCTATTTTGTCTCTCCGGCCTTTCTCTGATGACAGGTACCTAGGTTCTGAGAGAAATGTTTGCCATGCTTGTGGGGAGTGCAGATGTTTCCTGGACCCCCAGACCTATGACAGTGTGGGGATGTGGCAGCCAGCCCTGAACCCAACACTGTGTTATTGTCTGTTCTATCCCAGTCTGTCAGGGATGCAGACTGGAGAACGTGCACACGTGTCCCCTGTGATGGCTAAAGATGCTTGAGATGGTACCAGGCATCCCTTAAGGGCCTTTGACATTTACCCTGGAATGCCTATGAGAGTATGGTGGCCTGTAGGTGAGATAAGAATAGGATAATGGCGTTCATGCTTTTGCCTTTATAAACTGGCTTATCCAAGAAGGACTGGATGAGGTGCCTTTTTATTGCTGTACAACAGGAGAGAGAAACATCTGAGTAAAACAACTTTCTGGCCCAGCTTTGGATCCCATAGATGATTGTGACATCCACCTTTGATATCCACTCCCATAAAGCCTTCCTTCAGCTCCCTTTAGCATAGCTCCTTGGCTCGAAGGCTGTCCTTCTGTTAGCTGTAATAGTAAATTCATTTCATCTAAATTTGAATTAATGAATTGAATCTATGTCTTTCTGTGGATTCGAAGCCACCATGCCAGATTTTTCCATAAATAACTGTTTTGAATTATATGTCCTTCTCTAGTCTGCCTGCTGAATCAGTTTATACATGTGTTATTCAACACACCACATGGACTTATCTGGACAATATTCTCTGGAAGCCAAGACCTGTCCCAGGGACCCCGACCTGACTGCCTGTTCAAGATAATGAGGTGCCATCTGCACCTGCAGCTCTGCTCACACTGAAGAAGCCAAGGACTTTAATTCACGGCACCACTTCAGTCTCCTTCTCTGCTTTCCCCTTTCATAAAACCATTCCTCTATTTCTATTTACGTAAAAATAAAGACCCGGAGAATATTAGAACATCACTGTATGTTGACGCCAGATCCTACAGCTTGAATCAGACCCTGCCTCCCTGCAGACCTGTCTGGGACAGAGTTAAGAATCAGTCTGTGGTAGCACTCACAGCTCTCAGTTTATAACACCTGGCTCCTCCATGTCCTCTATCATGTAAGCTCTGCTGAGCCATGGCGCATGATGTAAAACTTCCCCCCACCCTGGATGAGTCATATACAAAGTCAGACTCTTTCACTACACATTCATCAGAATAGGAAAAAAAAAGGGAAACACTGAAAATATTGAGTAGATGTTAACAGGACGTCTCCCTTGTTGCTAGAAGATAATTGGACTGGTACAGCTCCTTTTGGAAAGGGTGTGACAGATTCTTATTAAATTACACATATTATTACCATAGTGTCAAATCATTAATTACTTAGTCTTTAGCTGAATTGCTTGAAATTTCATGTCATCAATATTTATGTAAATCCATTTGTAACTGACAAAACTTAAAAGCAAACAGAATCTCCTTAGTAGGTGAGCTTCCATACATTGCAAAAGTGAAATATCACATTATAAATGTCGTGAAGACAGATGTCCAGGCATTTCATTAAATAAAAACAGTCTACAAAGTCTCTCCCATGCAAGGCAAAGCATTGGAAACAGTAAAAGGATAAGTGGTTGCCACGGTTACAGAAGGAGGAGGGATAAACAGAGCCATAAAGACTCAAAGGGTTGTGAAACTACCTAATGCAACAATGGTGAATTTGGACTCAGCACTGTCCAAATTCCCAGCGTGGGATGTCAAAGGTGAATTCTAATCTAAACCTTTGGGTTTTGATAAAAATGAGATGCTAGTTTGGATTCACCGCTTAGAACATGTGTGCCTTTGGCACAAAGTAATAGATGCCTAGAGAAGCCATGTGTGGGTGATCTATGGGAAACCTGTGTCTTCTATCCGTCCTAAAACTTCCCCAGAATGTAATAAGTATTTATAAATGCAGTCATATAAAATATATGTGCATATACATATGTATACGTGTATGTGTACCTGTGTTTATAGGTGTAGTATGTGGGTATTACATACATAATACATAGATACATAGATATCTTTCTGGTACTCAACAAACTCTGGTTGAAAAAGTAGTTGCCTGGAAAATGTGTTTAAAATCTTGCCTCTCCTAGATAAGCTCCTATGTCTGACATTAACCAACAGCCATGGCAGGCAAAGCAAAAGGCTGGGGGCCTGGGTGAGAGCATGGCTGAGGCAAAAATGTAGACAAAAAAGGTTCCGTGGCATAGTCTCTGGAGCCTTGGTTCCCATGTCCTGTGGAGGCAATGACAACCACCTCTACCTGCCTGTGAGGTAGAGGTAAGAGGCTGAAGCTGAAGAGGGTGCACGGCACCTGCACATTGGATAAAACCCCATGCATCTGCCCACTTAGTCTTCATGGTTTTAAGTATTTCCATGTGAAAGTGCGTTTCTATCTGCTTTATTGTTCTTTAGTATTATTCTATCTCTTAGCAAACATCTAAACTCCATATTTCTATGAAAACCATTTGCCCGCCAAACCTAAGACAAATAAATGCCTTCTTACACTCAATGGTAGACGCCCAAGATTTCAGGGTTCTTCTTATCGCTCACAGGCAAATCTAAAGTTTCTAACATGTGTCTCTCTGAATCTCCCATGCAATTATTCTCGCTAGGGTCAGTTGCTACCGAATTCTGCACTCCTGTCATCTTGTCTGTAAGGAAGATGCCACTGTGTAGCACTCATGAAACTGGCTGAAAACCTCAAGGACAGTGCTGCACTTGACTGTGTTGAGTGCAGCTAGAAACAACAAAGTGAAACATGTCTAAGGCATGCTATCGTTCACCTCCAGCCTTTTTCCCCTCTCATGGGTCTTTGTTAATGCCAGATATAGGAACATATCTTTTCCTCACTAGACTCAAGTGTGACCCCCGAAAGGGGTCAGTCATCTTCCCATCCTATGAGCACGGAAAGTTCTGGAAGTGACTTCCCATGTGCTAATTGGTCTTTCTTCCTTCCACTGTATGCACTGTCTGTGATCATTTCAACAAATCCTGTTTCTGCTAAAGCTAGTTTGAATTGTATTTACAAGATCGTGAATGAGAAATGGGCACAGAAGGGGCACTGCCTATAAACCCTAGTTGCAAATCGATTCTTTGGCACCAGTTACCCTAACATCGGTATTTCATTTTTTTATTCATCATGTTGAAAGGTTAAATAAGACGACATTGAGCATCAGAATCAAATAGAAAAGTAGACCATGCTTGATTGGTCAGGCTCATGAGTGGCATTGTTTGAAATGCTTTCTCCATGGAACTCAGTTGAGATGGGCTACATATTTCATGAACTAAAAAGAACTCCAACGGATGCCATCCTTATCTATTTTCTCTTCTTCTGTCATTGTTTCCTTTCTACTCATATCTCTCCAGGCGTGTGAAGAAACTAGCTGCAGTTTTCTAAAATAGTAACAAAATACTGGTGTGCTTTGTTTTCTTATACACTCTTCTGTCTTTTTGAAAAGAAAATTGATATAAGGATTGCTCCTGGCTGGGATGTTGTCTTGACCTGCTTTCTGTTGCTATAACTGAATATCTCTGGCCAGCTCATTTATAAAATATGAAGTTTATTTGGTCAGTGATTCTGAAGGCCAATGAATTAAGAATAAGTGGAAGCTTGGCCCTTCCTTCATGGCACTTCTTCAGAATCACAAGGTTGTGTGCAGCATCACATACACACAGACAGCGTCCTAGCTCAGGGCTCTCCTTGGCTTCAATGACTGGCAAAAGGTCCCACCAGACACCTCTTGAGTTTGCAGCCCTCTTAACACATACCTACAGGAATTAACTTTCAATGCATACTTAGGGTTGGGGGGACCATTTACACCATAGCAGATTTCTTCCCACTGAAGTGGATAGCACGTAAGAACACAGGAAAGAGTAAAGTAAAAAAAAAAGTTTGTCTTAGACTAGGAAACAGCCAGAAAGAGGCAGAAAAATGAGGCCAGCCAGGAGGCAACAAGTAAGGGTGCCACTGACGGGTTTGGATCACATTTTATATAATGTGTGGGCAGGAACTGTAGATAGGATGAGTTTCTCCTTGGAAAGTTTCCCAGGTCACCATGTTCTCTTTCCTCTCCATGGTGAGATGCCATTAACCTGTGCCTTGAATGCCCTGGGTTCTAAGTGACAATAAGTCCCTTGAAGATTGGGCTTTTCACATCACATTTACATCTTTGGTCCAAGAAACCCAATCTTGGAAGCAATCTGAATTCCAGTAAATTTTATTACAATTATGTAAACAGCCGGAAGCTCTTGAAACCTGACAGATAATGCTATTTTCCGCAAGTGTTTCACGCTACTTAGAACTTAGCTTTAGTTCACCACATTGTCTGTCACAAGCACATGCTGTTGTCATAGCAACTTGAGAGAAGGTCACAGTGAATGAGAAACTGAGTTGGTGATAACTCAGAGACATCATTTAATAATGACTACAGGGATACATGCTGTGAAGACAGTGACAAAATAATCAAGGGATTTGCTTATTTCTGGGTAACCCCCCTGATGGGCTTCTCTGTTCCTCAATAATTTCTAGCTAAAACACGATGTCTGAACAGAGATTTATTTTCTTCAATTTTATTACTACCTGCAATTTTGTCTTTAAAATGATCCTTCCAAGGCTAGTATGTGAAGAATAAGAATCACATTCATGTATTTTCATTTTATTTAGTATTCTTCTGACTGTGGAGCCAACACATAATGCTATGTTCATATAGCATATATGTTCATAGATATAGTCATAATCTAAATTTCTACTTGTAGTGAAAAACTGCACTGAAAATAAGTTTACATGTAGCACGTATGTTGTATGGCTTCAGACAGACTGCCAACACCATCATAAGATGACCTCTGCCTACTTGTGAAAGTTCATCGAAATCAAACCTATGGTTAGTAACATTCCCTTTTAGAAGATACAGGGAGAGAGGAGCATCAGAACATTTTGTGAGAGCTCCTGCACTCCAAGATATTTGTACACAATTCTTCATTAACTGCCCAAAGACCTTGGGTCTACGGGAGAGACTAGGCTTGGAAGACTAGAGGAAAGGGACTTATCTATGGGACAATGATGGAGACATCTTCCAGGCTGAGTGGAAATGTTTCAATGCAGGTATTTTGGAGTTACCTACATTCCTGTTATTAACCCTTCACCAGCTGCATTGCTCTTACATTAAGAAGAGAAGTCAGACTTACCCTTGGAAGTAATTTAACCAATGGTGGAAGCCAAGTTTAAATTCTCCACTCCTCTCTCTGTGTCTTCTAGCTGTGTGTGGTTTCCGACATATCTGTAATCTTCCTAAATTAGGTTCTGTCCCTGATAAAGGGCTTCGCTCTCTTTTATTAAACAGAGCGCAAAGCATCATAAAGGGAAGAGATGGCGAACACGTTACAGAAAGCTTGAACAAAGTTCCATGGGGATTAATTCATTAACTGAGCATTCAGTTAGTAAACAGTATGGCAGACGTCACTGCAGAAATACTGCATCCATGCTGCTCTCAACGTTCATAGCACGTATTTATTCTTATGAAGTCATTTTTTGACCTATTGGTAGTTTTCAGCTAATTATTAGACACATTCGAAAATGCATGCATCACTTTTGAGTGAGGAGCATGGGAGATCACACAATTTAAGATCACAGCTATGTACGAGCTTGGGTTATAAAAGCTGAGTAGATATGAAAACCAAAACCACCAAATAATGTTGATTGTTTCACTGATATCTAAAAGGCAAGTCAACAAATGAACTGAGTACTCGGTACTCAGTAGGACAGCCATCTTAAGTCTTAAATGACCCCAGGTTATATTATTAACTTAGCCATGAGGTCTCACAGAAGTTCTGGTCTTTTGGAATGTAAAAAAAAATCTTTTCATAATTGTAAATGGAATTCTGGAGGGAGGGCCTATTCAACCCCCTCACTCCCAAGTAACGACAGGACGTCTCTATCCGTTTTCTAGGCCATTTTGGCTTCCAAGTAAGTGGCACGGAAACCTAATAACTTTATTAATAAGCTGCAGACAGTAGGCTAGGAAGATACTCATCTATTCTTGCCCTCTATGGCTGCTTACTTCCCAGCCACGTGGCCCTTTACCTGTAATCTAAATTTCGCCCCGGCTTACTCTGTGCCATGTGGCAACTGTCATGGCAACCTCATGTCGAACCCCTCATAGTCTTTCTCCTCCTCCTGGGTCCTTCTCTCTATCTGGGTCCTTCTCCCTCTCTCTCTCTCTTCTTGCTTGAGACCCATTGACTGGGAACAGAATTCCTGCCCTATTCTCTTCTTCTGCCCAACTCTAGGTGGAATCATCTCTTTATTAACCAATCAGAGGTGATGAAAAACAATCTTTACACATCGTTGAGACAGAAGATGCTCCAAATACGACAACATCAATATCCAGACTGCGACCAGATCTCTGGGCACCGACATCAGCATCGGCGGAACTCTTAGTGCACAAAACCATCCCCGAACACACAGTTGTATCTTCGGACTCAATAGACTCGTTGGTATCCTAGGGTGGATGTTAAATTGGTTTGTCAGTGCAGCTGTAGGAGAAAGCAATGATATTCACATCTCCTCCAGGGAAGAAATTTTAGCAACCACATGTATTTTAAACACAAAATGGGCATACAATAACTTTTTAATGCTTCTTCATCATTTTTCTGATTTCTTTTTGGCATTTTTTTTATTGATTCTTTGTGAATTTCGCATCATGTACTCCAATCCCACACATCTCCCTGAACCCTTGTATTTGCCCTCTGCCCTTGCAATCTTCCCTCTGCCCACAAAAGAGGGTAGACTAAAAAGGATCTTGTCATAGAAGCTGTAGCATGTCCCACAGTGTACCCCTTTGTCCACACACCTTTACTTGCAAGTGTTAATGCGATGGGTCGTTGGTCAGGTTCAAGGCTTCTGCTACTCTATCTACACTGGATCCTCACAGGGACGCCTCTCAGATATCCTGTTGTTGCTCTATGTCATGGAAATCCTGCAGCTTTGGATCTGTAGGACTTGCCCTTTCACTTGCTCCAGCAGATCACAGATGGGGTAGATGTTGGGGTGGGGCCAGTTCTCCCACCTTCAAGCCCCCACCCCTGGTGGCTCACTCCAAGCCCTGGGGTCTGTCTTCTGTGCTGTCCAGGTAGGACCCATGTTCCTGAGTGCTGCAGCCAGTGAGGGTCAGGTTTTCTGATTTAATGTAGAGACCTAAACATGACTATTATTCCAAGCATGAAAACTAAAACGTGATCTTTCTTTTGGAAGTTATATATTAAGATTGTTTAAGCAAGTTAAAACTCTTCACCCACACTTGTGGGCTTTTGTTGTTTGTTTTTGCTTTTTTTTTTTTTTAAAGTTGAACCACTTTCTTTTGTTCCTAAATGACTTTTTGCAGTGGCCCACACCAGTAGGAAAAACTTACTTTACTCATAGGGCCTAATTAAATCAGTTGGGAGTTATTCAACTGCTTCAGGAGTTCTGCATATTATAAATCAAGGTCTCACTTGCTACTAGTCGCAACAAAAGCTACCCTAAGAGAAGGTGTTTTACCTACAAGAAAGCACATACCAGTTATGTGCTTAATCTTAGCCTTCCCTTCCTTCAATACTTACATATGCATAAATTTCTTCATGAATGATGGAGAAGCAGTACCTACTTTACAGGGTCATAAAAAGGTCAGGGAATAATGACGGAAATCCTCTTCTATTCTTTTCTTAAAACAAGGAATCTTGGCAAACAGGAAAGGTATGCTTCATGATGGCTACTGAAAAGTTGAATTATTAATCATTAACCACAAATCATTAATAAATCATACTTATTTAATAATTCATTGATATATTAATTATTATTCATTAATGTTCCACTGCAATTATGGGATTTTCTGAAACCTTTACTGATTTTCTAGTGGAAAGAACAGTAAGTGCACAGAGCTGTGTTCCAAGCCAGCAAAACGCTTGTCCCCAGGGTCCACAGATGCAGTCACACCACACCAGCCCCTGGAATTACTGTGCCTTCTGTGTGTGTCCTGGAATTCAAATCAAGACAAAATAATAGTGTTTAAAAATATCAACTCAATTCCAATAGAAGGGAGATGTGTCATTGTTTACAGGGATTCCTTTAAATGATGTAGCGTTACAATAGAGAAATGCATTCCTAACCTCCAAGTTACCTCTATCAAGCATAGCTACTTCATGATTCTATCATAGTTTCGGATGGCAAATTTGGACGTAGTATAATTTGTAGCATAAACATGCTTGAAAATATATATGTTACTACCATTTAAAAATAGTCCACTAAAAAATATTCTACAGAAACAAACTAAATTATTATTAA
Source organism: Rattus norvegicus (assembly GCF_021556685.1). Classification (NCBI taxonomy): domain Eukaryota; kingdom Metazoa; phylum Chordata; class Mammalia; order Rodentia; family Muridae; genus Rattus; species Rattus norvegicus. The sequence goes on from NC_141540.1 coordinate 131,636,469, forward strand.
AAACTTATGTTTCTTGGTTTCAGAAGTGGTTCAGTGGGTGAAGTATGATGTGGAAGGAAAGGCCCTGAGTTCCTGGTACTCATATAAAAATCCTAGTGCACGCCTACAGCCCTAGTGCTGGACAGAACAATCCCCAGGCAGCACTGTCCTCCCAGTCCAGCCAAATGGTGAGTTCTCGGTTCAGTGAGAGACCTACCTCCAAAACAAGATAAAGTGGAAGGCCACTTGGCATTGATCTCTAACCTCTACACACACACACACACACACACACACACACACACACAGAGAGAGAGAGAGAGAGAGAGAGAGAGAGAGAGAGAGAGAGAGAGAACAGCACGCACACCTTCATATATACACACGCACATATGCACACACCACAGAAGTATTTCCGGAAAAGGCAACTGTATATGGATTTTAAGCCTGTGATACAGAATAAGGAAAGAGATTCTATTTGACCTTGATTGGGAATGTTCACTAGATAAGGGATTATGGTTCTGCTTCTGTGAAGGTGCTTCAGCTGAGGGAGGGAGGCCACTAGAAAGGAAAAGGGATGAGAGACAGAGAGCGCCAAGAGTGTTTATTGAAACCTCAAGAAATCATATTTTTACCTTCACTTAAAATTATCCATTATATATATATATGTATGTATTGCGTATGTATTTTGGCTGGCAGTGCTCCCCTCAAGAACCATAGCTGAACAAGAACCCTGGTACTAGGCAAAAGAAAACTCCTTTCAAATGGGTGCACACATATACATACACATATACGTGCGAGAATAATCAAAGGAAATGAGGCTATAAACTTGGGGGGAGGGAAAGGGGACCTTGTAGAAAAGGGGGAAATACAATGTAATTCTAATTATGTAATATATATATATATACATATATATATATATATATATATATATATGACTAAAATTTCAGCAAACATGCCACTAGATTGACTTTTCCAATCTGTCACCTTCTCCCAATTCCTTCTCCTAATTCTGCTATGTTATTCCTGCCCCACGCCTTCAGAGTTACTACACCACCCACCTAGTTACTTGCATCAGATGCCCAAGAGATAACCTTAGCTGCCTTATCCAGTAGCCATAGCCAAGACATGTTAAACGGTCCACTTTCTTACTCTGAATCCAGCTTTCCCATCTTCATTGTTACCATTACATTCCACTCCTTGTCTTTTAAAACAGCTCATAACCCTGCCTGAATTATTTCTCCTATGACTTGCTAAACCTGTAACAATTTTTCAAATGCCTTTGTTGCTTCTGATTTCTCATTTGGCTGCACAAAGAGTGACTAGAGAAAAGACGGGTACACGGTGTCAAACAGCTGCAGCAAGATTCTGAGTGTTCTCGCTATAGTGGATCAATAAAGGTTCAAAGAGGTGGGTAAGCTTAACTTGATTTGAGTATTATGTAATATATGCATGCATAGAAACATCACAAACACCCTGTATGTATATACACTGCTTATGTAAATATACACTGCTTAATTAAAATTGTTAAAATGTCAACAATTTCTAAAATGTACACAAGATCGTGATGAACGTAATCTAAAATATTTTGTGATAGTTGTATGCCTTTCTACTAAAAGTCACTGAATTTAATTAACACTTTAAGTGCATGAATTATATAGTATGTAGATATCTCTAATGATTTATAACTTTCCCAGATCTGGGTGATGTCAACTTGACAAGAAAAATTAACTTTCACAAAACCTATGAGTTCCCCAACCATACATTTAGTCAGCTACAAAACAGAGAGCAACTGACTCTTGTGAAGGCTAAACTTACTGAAAACTTGACAAAGCTAGAAAGAGGAACCCTCGATGAAGGAAATACTTCTATTTGATTGGCCTATTTCTTGTGTGCGGGACATTTTGTGACTGCTATTTGATATAGGAAGACCTAGCCCGCTGTGGGCAGTGCCATTCCTGGGTAGTTAGACATGGGTTATATAAAAAAGTAATTGGGCAAGCCAATAGGCTGCATCGTCTTTGGACTATGATTTAGCACCTATCTCCAGGCTCCTGCCTTGCCCTGCCCTGAATTCCCTCTCTTATCCCCAGATTGCTTCTTCACTTGTTTTGTTTGTCACAGCCACCAGAAGCAAATCGGAACATGTCTGTGCTGAGCTATGCAGACATTTGAAAGCTTTGGCTAGAAAGTCCAGCACAGTAACTATTAGCATAGCATTTCCATGAGTAATTTAGGGAAGACTTGAGGTGTAGAGGAGCGTGTGTACATGTCGATCGTATGAGAATTTTATGTGGGAAAATTGGGCATCTGTGGATGGTGATGTCTGTGTGAGACTGATACCATTACCTGTACCCGCCAAAGGATGGCTGTCTATTAGACAAAGAAAAAGTAGGCAATAATTATAGAAATGTGATCTTGTCAAAATCAATATCAAAATATTTTTAAACGATTGCTATGATATCCCTGGATTTGTTTTAAATTCAAAACTAAAATCAGTTTAAGTTGCTTTAAAAAAAAAAGCCACATCATAGAAGCAAAGCAGGGCAGAATTGAAGAAGCGTAGACCAGAAGCGTAGACCTGAAGCGTAGACCAGAAGCTTGCCTACGTGCTTGCATGGCCTACATGAGTCTCTGGCAGGTTTGGCCGGAGGGTTCACAAGGAAGGCATGATGCAGTTGGGGGCGAGGTTAACAAGATGAAGGTTGAAGGAGAAGATCCCAGTGACCATCTGGAGATGGAGGCAAAGAAGAGGGAGAGGCCACAGCGGCTGGGATGTGACCAGGGAGTGGATCTGTAGGAGAAGAGAAAGGTAAGAATTGGCAGTTAGGCTACCTGCTTCCCGCTCTGGAGTGGCCTGCGGGTTCCCAGGAAATGTCTGCTGGGGTTGGGGGCTGGCTAAAGTACAAAGTGGCAGAAAGGAAGGTGGGAGAGGAGGTCTGTGTACTAGAGACTGGGAGCAGACAGGAAGGGAAGGCTGCTGCAGGCGCTCTCTCCAGAGCTGGGAGTAAGATCTGCAGTTAGCCTACTGCTGCTTCCCTGGCCAGAGTGGCCAGTGAATTGTTGTTGCTGTTGTTGTTGTTGCATCATGGGTCCACACTGGGGTTATACTCTACAGTGCCTCTGATTCAACAGTTGGCAGGAAAAAGCTTATCGGAAATTATTAAGTATAATAAGACTTGTCTTTTGCTAGCGTAGGTTTGTAAACTAGTTTACATATTAACTCCTTTTAGAGGTAACTCTGTGTGTGTGTGTGTGTGTGTGTGTGTGGGTGTGTGTGTGTGTGTGTGTAATAACATTCAAATCAGGATGTATCTTTCTATATTACTTATTATTTTTTGCAGTCATTATCTTTGTCATTTCTGACATAATCAATAATAGACGGAGTTATCCAAAGATTTTTCTCAGTCAAATAAAGGCATCCTAGATTTCTAGTCTCTATCTTTACACAAGTTCACTTTGGCTTTGCCATTTTTCTTGTGGTGTGTGTGTGTGTGTGTGTGTGTGTGTGTGTGTGTGTGTGTGTGTGTGGGTGTGTGTGATTTTTTTCTTTTCTTGAGCGAATTTCAAATTTATCATTCATATTAGAGATTTTTAGCTAATTAAAATCCATGCCACGATCCAGTACAATATTCATGAGGTTCGGTTTGCATTTGACCCTTAGATATGACCTCAGATCTTTGTTATTTGCTCGTATTGATCTAAAGTTTTGTCACGGACACCTAAACTCAAATACCTTCCCATAATTTCTTAAGTAATGAAAACTTCAGCACCATTCGAACCCACTCACAACAGACTTCCCCTCTGTTCGTATTATGACCGCTTTTAGCTTTTTGTGATATGCACACATCTGACTCTCGTTCTGTGAGTGCGGCACGCTGAGAGAACTCTGCCACCACAGCAAAGCATCTCACACTGTTGAACCACTGCTACACCTTCTATAAAATGATTTGTAGGTTTTTACTGTGGGTGGTCTTTAATCAAAGGCAATGGTGGTTTTATTTTGAGGAGGTTAAGTTTTCCTGCCCACAAACAAGGACTAAACTTCATGATTTTACCGGGTGCATCCCAGATTCCGCATTGCCCTTTCCGAGGCTGCAGCTGGGTTCTGACGAGGAATTCTCACCTCAAAGTTTGTCTTGCCTCAAGTTTTAATTCACTGTGCTCAGTTGTTTTGCTTCATGTTCAAAGAGCTGGTGAATTTCAAAGTAAACGCAGAACTATCTTGACTGCCACAGGCTAAGGACATTACTAAGACATCTATAAAAAGGCAAGGGGAAACTGCTGCTGCTTACCTGAATTTCATGAAATGTTTATTTCCACGCATACAGAGGGGAATCTAAGGTATTCTGAGTATCTTTCAAAATCGGGTGGTACAATTTATCTTGCCAGAAAAAAGCAAGGAATAATAATAACAACAACAACAACAATAATAATAATACATAAACATTAATTTTGCTAGCATTAAGAAAGCTAGCACATGGGCACACAGCACCTGACACACTTCCGTCCATGAAGGGAATGCTGACACTCTGAGGGAAGCACTTTATTCCTAAAGTGGATATGAACTACTCAGAGAAAGGCTGTGTCTTATGTCTGTCTCTGCAGACAGGATCCCTCAGTGCCTCGTTACTACAGGTGTCATATTCCCCATTAAAAGTTACATAGTTTTTAATAATTTTATGGTAAAAACAATGAACAATTTCTCATAACTGTACACTTTGAAAACCAGAAATGTAATCACCAGTGTATAAAAATAAAGACACGAGGGGTATTAGTCCAAAAATTGTTATGTAATTATGTGGCAAAGTATAGAAACTATAAATTATGATACACATTTTATGAAAAATATTTAAATTGTATTTTCTATTCGGTTTTTCCTAGTAGTTGTAGAATGTTATTCATATTATTAAATATCTCATAAGGCTTGGATACTTCCTAACATGTGCACTTCCTATGAATACCAATTCCACAGAATTGACGACCTTTCTTCTTTGAGCAGTGCAAATACAATACGAGCACACTTTACTGAGCACACCACAGAGGCCATGTGACCGCGGTCCTTCCCATTCCCGTGACATGTTTTGATCAAATGCCGTGACTTTACTCAATTAAATTTATTATGCATTATGTATCTACCATACCCACCCACAACTTTTGAACTTGTTATTTTGTGTGCCAGAATCAACCCAAATATCTGTTTACCTCTGATTGGGAAAAAGTATAAGAGAAGTAGAAGAAGTAGAAGAGAATGAAAATTAATAATTCCACTCATAATTGTACCATTGTGGCCTATATTTGCTCATTTCAAACGTTGTATGTTGTAGTAGTAACACCTGATACCCAGACCCACAGACTATTATGCTATTTAAATATAGCTTTGAGAGGTAATTAATTTAAAATAATACCATTAGGTTGGGCTCCAAGCCACTGTAATGCGTGTCCTGATAAGAGAAAGGTTAGACAGGCACATGGGGGAGAGAAGGCAAAACAAAGGATACGTGGAGAGGGCATCTGAAAGCCATCAAGAAAGACCACACAAATTTTGCCAAAAGCAATCTATGGATTCAATGCAATCCCCATCAAAATTCCAACTCAATTCTTCATAGAGTTAGAAAGAGCAATTTGCAAATTCATTTGGAATAACAAAAAACCCAGGATAGTGAAAACTATGCTCAACAATAAAAGAACTTCTGGGGCAATCACCATCCCTGACCTCAAGCAGTATTACAGAGCAATAGTGATTTTAAAAATAAATGTATGGTATTGGCACAGAGACAGGCAGATAGACCAGTGGAATAGATTGAAGACCCAGAAATGAACCCATACACCCATGGTCACTTGATCTTTGACAAAGGAGCTAAAACCATCCAATGGAAAAAAGATAGCATTTTTCAACAAATGGTTCTGGTTCAACTGGAGGGCAGCATGTAGAAGAATGCAGATCAATCCATGCTTATCACCCTGTACAAAGCTTAAGTCCAAGTGGATCAAGGACCACCACATCAAACCAGATACACTCAAACTAATAGAAGAAAAAGTGGGGAAGAGCCTCAAACACATGGGCACCTGGAAAAATTTCCTGAACAAAATACCAATGGCTTATGCTCTAAGATCAAGAATCGACAAATGGGACCTCATAAAACTGCAAAGCTTCTGTAAGGCAAAGGACACTGTGGTTAGGACAAAACGGCAACCAACAGATTGGGAAAAGATCTTTACCAATCCTACAACAGATAGAGGGCTAATATCTAAAATATACAAAGAATTCAAGAAGTTAGACTCCAGATAACCAAATAACCCTGTTAAAAATGGGGTACAGAGCTAAACAAAGAATCCCCATTTTAAAGAGCTAAACAGTGTGAGGAATGCTGAATGACTGAGAAACACCTAAAGAAATGCTCCACATCTTTAGTCATCAGGGAAATGCAAATCAAAACAACCCTGAGATTCCGCCTCACACCAGTGAGAATGGCTAAGATAAAAATCTCAGGTGACAGCAGATCCTGGCGAGGATGTAGAGAAAGAGGAACACTCCTCCATTGTTGGTGGGATTGCAAACTGGTACAACCACTCCGGAAATCAGTCTGGAAGTTCCTCAGAAAATTGGACATTCCACTACCTGAGGACCCAGCTATACCTCTCTTGGGCATATACACAAAATATGCTCCAACAAGGACACGTGCTCCACTATGTTCATCGCAGCCTTATTTATAATAGCCAGAAGCTGGAAAGAACCCAGATGCCCTTCAACAGAGGAATGGATACAGAAGATGTGGTACATCTACACAATGGAATATTACTCAGCTATCAAAAACAATGACTTTATGAAATTCGTAGGCAAATGGATTGAACTAGAAAATATCACCCTGAGTGAGGTAACCCAATCACAGAAAAACACACATGATATGCACTCACTGATAAGTGGATATTAGCCCAAAAGGTCGAATTACCCAAGATACAATCCACAGACCACATGAAGCTCAAGAAGGATGATCAAAGCACAGATGCTTCACTCCTTAAAAGGGGGAACAAAAATATTCGTAGGAGGGGATATGGAGGCAGAGTTTGGAGCAGTGACTAAAGGCCATTCAGAGCCTGCCCCACATGTGCATGTGGCCCATATATATACAGCCACCAAAACTAGATAAGATTGATGAAGCTAAGAAGTGCATGCTGACAGGAGCCAGATATAGCTGTCTCCTGAGAGGCACAGCCAGAGCATGTCAAATACAGAGGCGAATGCTAGCAGCAAACCACTGAACTGAGAATAGGAACCCCACTGGAGGAATTAGAGAAAGGATTAAAAGAGCTGAAGGAGCTTGCAACCCCATAAGAACAACAATGCCAACCAACCAGAGCGTCCAGGGACTAAACCACTACCCAAAGGGTATACATGGACTGACCCATGGCTCCAACTGCATATGTAGCAAAGGAAGGCCTTGTTGGGCACCAGTGGAAGGAGAAGCCCTTGCTCCTGCCAAGGTTGGGGAATGTCGGGGTGGGGTGGGAAGGGGGGCAGATGGGGAGGAGAACACCCTTATAGAAGGGGAGGGGGATGGGATAGGGGGCTTATGTCCTGGAAACCAGGAAAGTGAATAATATTTGAAATGTAAATAAGAAAATATTTGAAAGAAAGAAAGAGAGAGAGAGAAAGAAAGGAAGAAAGAAAGAAAGAAAGACCACACAAGAAACCAGCACTGAGGGGATTGGGGATTTAGCTCAGTGGTAGAGCGCTTGCCTAGCAACCGCAAGGCCCTGGGTTCGGTCCCCAGCTCCAAAAAAAAAAAAAAAAAGAAACCAGCACTGAAGCTCTTTCATTTTTAACTCTGCAACCTGAAAACTGTGAGAAAACAAAATTTCTGCTGTTTAACCCCTCAGAACCAAACCCACTCCTAAGCCTTCTGAAGGTGCATATTGTTGGCACTTATGTAAAAGTTAACTTTTGGGTTTTCTGGGAAGCAATTTTCATACTTTTAATATCATTAATCTTATTTTGAAAGTAATGCTATTCTTACCATTAAGTTATGAAAAATCCTTAAAATTATACCTCTCTGTTGAACATACACAGCCCCAAAAGACGCTATTGTGATTTTAAACTCCACTTAGCAATGCGATTCAGACACAACTAGCAAGTTCTTGGAGAGCAGAGCTGGGGGTGGTGTTATGAAAGAGACGTTTCAGTGCCACAAAGGAATTAGGAAAGAATGTCTTACATTTTTATTATAAACTAAAGACAGATTATTACTGGTAAAACCCTGAAATAATTATGAGAGATACCCCCCTTTTTTTCTGTGAATAGCAGAGCAATGCTTTCTTTCCACGTGGTGAATCTTTCCAGGACATAAAATCATATATTTTTATACAACCCTCCCAAAATACAACAGATAGGTTTGTTTCTTCACATGGCATTTTTTACCTATTCAAACAATTTTTTAGTGATTATTTAAAGTCTTCTGCTCCTTAAGCAAATCAAAACCCAATAAATGAAACAGAGCAATGTCAGTGTTTTAAATGTAGGTAATGACCGCTCCCATGATCCTTAGGACAGTCTTAAATTACTTGCAAAACATAAAATAAATACTTCTCTAAACATATAAACAGTTCTACATAAAGGCCATGTTTACATAGCCATGAGCTATAATTTTAATGCTTCCAAATCTGCTCTATTTAATTCCTATAATTCTTATTATTCACTAATAAGGCACCATACTCAGTATTTGAGGTTATACCTACAGAACTGGAGTGCTAATATGCCTGCTAGAGGAGGCATTCTCTTTCTTCTTCCAACCCTAAACATCTCCTGAGAGATTCAAATTGTTATTCTTTTTTCCAGGTCTCCCAGGTAGCAGCCAGGCTCTACTCAAGCTGAGCAGGGAGAGTTATGTTTCCATAATCCTGTGAAACTAGGTACAGTTTGCCAGGAGAAGAGTGGAGTCCCATCTGTACCCTGGCATGTTCTCAGAGTGTCAGTGCCAGGGCAGAGAACAGAGTAATTCTACTTTAGAGAGACTGGAAGGCCTGTTGCATGGAGTCTTGGTCAGAAAGGTTATTGACGGTGTAGAAAAGCCCACCAGGCTACAGACAAACCTCCTCTGGAATTGCAGACATCCCTGTGTGAGATATGAATAGAGAACCAAGGAGCCACAAGACCTGTGAGCAGAATAAACTTGAGAGAGAGAGAGAGAGAGAGAGAGAGAGAGAGAGAGAGAGAGAGAGAGAGAGAGAGCAGGACTTGAAGGAGACGATGGCAATGAATGAGGAGGGAAAAAATGTCAAAAGTAGAAATCCCACAATTACAATGCTGGGAAAGAAGAAGATACCATGCCTATAACAGTAGAACGTAGGTGAATGACTGATAAGAATACAGGAAAAGCAGCACTTTCTGAAAACGTGGCAAATAATACATGCTATTTATCTCAACAGAAGTGTTGGAATATGTAATCAAGGTAATCACTAAAATATAAGAAAAGAAGGCAAGGAAAATTAGAAACTGCCAGGAGAAGCAACATCTAAATCTTACGTCCAGAACAGAAATACAAGTGAGAAAAAAAAATCAGCAGAGCAAAGTACAATAGAAGTTCTCCAGGGCTAAGGAATCCAAGTCCTTGTAGTAAGGGCCCTCCTCATGACTGTTTTCTGATAAAAGGCCAGAATACCCAGTGCCGAGGTCAGGCTTTGCTCTGCTTTTAGTTACTCCATAGCATGTAAATTAGTTTTTTAGGCGTTTCCTTTGCCTTGGAGGTGCTGTTAGACAGCTTTTGACTCCATTTTAAGAAGGGAGGATGACTTTGGATTTGTGGTACTTGTCCAGCATCACCCAAGCGGCAGACTGATGAGTGACATCTTCCTGGGAGCAAAAGGAGTCATACACTAAACTTATTGCCATGAATTGAGACTCTAGGGAGTACTAAGATCATAACAGGGAAATCAGGAAGCCAATAATGTACCAGACACAGCAGCCCAAGGCAAGGATCTAACTCCCTTTCCTGGACCCCATGGAGAGGTGGGAACAGAACTATAATGGCGATGGTCCCCACTGTCTTCTGACTACAGCTCTCAGGATGACTATTTACAAGTCCATCCATTTACCTAAGAACATCCTGATTTTACTTGTCTTTGTAGATGAATACATTTCTGTTGTACACAATGTCTCTGTTTCCGTTAGCCACTCATCAGCTGATGGATGTCCAGGCTGCTTCCATTTCCTGGCTATTCGATAGCCAGCAATGAGCATGAACGAGTTAGCCTGTGTATTAGAATAGAGTCCTCTGGAGATCCATTCAGCAGAGATACAGACGGACTGCACAGTAGACCTATTTACAGCATTTTAAGGAAGCCTATGATAACCATAGTGACTGCTAGTTTGCAACTCCCAGGAATAAACATTCTACTTTTCCTGCATCTGCAGCCAGTACTTTTCTGTCATTTTTTTTTAATCTTAGCCATTATGACTGAAGTAAGATAAAAACCCCAAAGTAGTTCTGATTTGCATGTGTCTAATGGCTAAGGATGCTGAACATTTAAAAAATTACATTAGGACATTTGTATTTTACCTTTGAGGAGCTCTCTTCTTGATTACTTGCTCCAATAATTAATTGATTCGCTTGGGTGTTTAGTTTCTTTAATTTTTTGAATATTCTAGAAACTAACCCTCTGTCAGAGGAATACCTGGTAAATATCTCTTCCCATTCAGTCAAAGCATGGCTTCTTTTCCTGACCAAACCTTTTTAAGTTTGATGAGATCCCATTTGTCAATTGTTGGTCTTAAAGCCCGTCCTATCAAGTTCCTCATCCAGAATTCCTTTCCTGTGCGTATAAACTGAAGCTTATTCCCTATCTCCTCTATCAGATCTGGGTATCAGGTCTTTATGTCGAGATCCTTGATTCGACTGTAAGATCAGAAATAACAAGAGAAAAAAGGGGTTGTTCAGATTTCTATGATAGGACGCCCATTGTGCCTTTCTTTCCATAACTGCCCCCTCCCCAAGAAAACAAAGTGGGATTGGTCTTAAGTGTTAGTGTTAAACTTGGGAGTGAGAAAGGAAGGTGAAATAAAAGAGAAGTCAAACTGTCCTTCATGCAAGGGACTTATTAATGTCATGGCAGAAAGCACAGTGAGCGTCTGAAGGAAGAAGCTTCGGTCCCACCAGGCAGAGCCAGATTTCTTCTCTTAAGATTCCCAAGGGGAAGGAAGGTCCTGCATCATAGGGAAGCAGACCTTGTTAACGACGTAACCTATGCTACATGCCGGAGGTGGAGAAGATGGCCCTGCATGTTGTAGGCTCTATAATGGCTTAGCTAATCTTTCTTTAAGTCATTGGGGCATAGTGAATGTGTTACCTGTATGGTATTATAGTACTCAATCCTGCCTGTGGCTCCCAGGGGGCAGAGGTATATGTGTATGTGTGTGCATGTGTGTGCATGTGCATGCACATGTGTGGCCGTGGTCTTGTCCTGATTGCAGTTTCTCTGCATACATGAGAGAACAGATTAATGAATTTATAGAAAAAGAAGATGAAGAACCCTAAGGGGTTAGTATACATCAAAAATGTTTCTTGCTCTATTGGGGCATCAGTAGGTTATGAGGCCCCCATATCATGGTGGATAATCTTGTGGGTCATGGCTAGTATCTGAGTCCACACTAAAAGGGGACTTTGTCAGCTTGGTCATGGTGGTGCACACTTTTAATGCCAGCACTTGGGAGGCAGAGGTAGGAGGATCTCAGGGTTCAAGGCCAGTCTAGTCTACAGAGTAGATTATAAAACAGCCAGGGATATACAGAGAAACACTGTCTCATGCCCCACAGACACACACACACACATACACTCCCTGCCAATAAAAGAGAACCTTGCTACTTGTGAAACCAACATAGATTTGGAATTATTGGATCATAGAGTAAATTAAGAGTGGATGTTTATTAGAAGGTTGGTGGAACATTTAAGTGTAAAAGTTAAGGGAAAAGTTATCATAAGGAAAAAGGTATCATATATATATATATATACATATATACCTATATATATATATACATATAATATATATATGTTTGGATCATGTAAAGAATATGTTCACAATTATATTTAAGAGGAGGGATAACTTAGTTACTTGAAATCTCTGACTGGTTCCCAAGCAACTATGAAGAAGACGCTGAGATACTCCTGGGCAGCTAGTCTAAGCATTCGTGAAGAGCCTCATCAAGGAAAGGGAGAAGGCAGAGAGAAGAAAGAGGAATCGCTCCACTGCTAATCAGATATGTGGCTCAGGACATTTCCGTAGGCCAGAGAAGCTATTCTGCGATTTATATTAGATTGGGTTTTTTGGGAATGCATCCCACTGATGAGCTTCTGGGAAAGCTCACAATTGACTGCCTAGGAGCTGACTGTGGGATAAAGCAGAACAAACCATACTGGAGAAATCAAAACACAGTGTGAGCAAAAGAAACAGCTCCTACCTCAATGGATGAAGAGGGATGGTTCATTGTAGAGACAAACAAGAGTGACCATAACCCAAGAACACAGATTTAGATTTTCCCAAATATCATGTTTCAAGGTGGTAATAATTTCATGAAGTATTTACAGAAACACACCAAATAAGATAATCAAGACATTTTCCAAAAGCACTGGCAGAATCATGGAAAAGGTAGTTTGTAACAAAGCAGGGAAAAACCCTGTCATGGTCCCTAGATGCCAACTGATGATATGCTTAGCCTTTGACTTGCTGGCGGCAGGTGGCTTGCTAAGTCAATACACTTCCAAACGTTTTTACTTGATTATCCCCCATGATACCATCTCAGACACAGAGGTGGGGAAGGAATGGCTAATTGGGGACTAAAGACACCTAAGATACATTGTGATCATATCCTGGCCTGGCAATATTCCAACATGTCCAAAATCTTTGAAGTTCAAATCAATCAGCTTCGCAGGAGGTCCAGTGGAAGGTGAGTCCTCTTCCCAGAAACTTCCATTGACAGTGTATACAGCTTTCAGCCTGGGAAGGAAAACAGCAAGTCCCAGCACTGTCACCTACGTATCTTACTCCTGCTCATTGTGAAAAGTGTAAGCAAGTACTAAGTTCCAGACTGGAATTTTTTTTAAGTGAAAGAAGAGAAGATCAAGAGAGGTTTTACTCAGAGAGGGAGGGATTTCCAAGGTATATAAATTGGGGGGGTGGGGACAATACATTATTATTCAGGCAGGGTCAAAAGAACACCTTACCATGTAGGCCAGGAATTGAAAGAAGATGTGAATTTAAAGAACTTTAGACCATTTGCCTATGCAAGCTTACAATCCAGACAAGGCTTTTTTTGTTGCTGATTTTGGTAAATCTAGAAACCACACACACACACACACACACACACACACACACACACACACACACAAAGAAGAGATGAACATCTTTGCAACCTTCCGGTTCCCTTTGGAAAGTGGCCAAAGCCACATTGGAGGCCAAAACCAAATTCTTAGTTTCCCAAGAATAAGCCTGAATGAAGTTGAGCATAACCTATGACCTAAATGGGCTATGGATTTACATTGTTGGGATAGGAAAAGGTACTTGTGGAAATTAAAGGGACTCTCCAAAGTTCCACATTGGATAAGACAAAAGAATCAGCCATGGGGGATAAAACAACCTAATCATGAAGAAAAAAGGTCCCAATAATAAAGGACAAGAGTTCCCAAGGATGGAGAAGAACTAGAAATCCTAATGATGAAGGACAAGAAGTCCTAATGATGAAGGTCAATACGTTCTATGATGGAGGACAAGAAGCCCTAATGTGATGGTTGATATTCATTACCCACTTGACAGATCTACAATCACTAAGAATCCAAGATTCTGGGCTGGGGATTTAGCTCAGTGGTAGAGCACTTACCTAGGAAGCGCAAGGCCCTGGGTTCGGTCCCCAGCTCCGAAAAAAAGAACCAAAAAAAAAAAAAAAAAAAAGAATCCAAGATTCTGGAGATGCCCATGAGCAATTTAGTTAATTGGAGTGGGAGGACATACCCTAAAGTGGAGAGCACCGCTCCCTGGGCTTAAGTCCTGGACTTCTTAGAGGAGAAAGCTAGCTGAGCCTGAAAATCCACCACTCTTTCCCTCCTGGCTGTAGCCACAATGTGTCCAGATGCTTCAAGTTCAGATACAATGTGTCCAGACACTTCAAATTCAGAAGCTTAAACTTTGCTGCCATGAGAGACAGTTCAATGGATCTTTGTACCATGGTCAAGCCTTTCTCCCTTTAGTTGCTTTTGACAAGGTATTTTATCAGGAAATGTAAGACACCTGGTACTGGATATGATGCAGAAACTTTAAGGGTAGGGGAGTCCCCCCTCAGTGTACTGTACAAGCTCTAAGCTAAAGGATAAAAAGGCTCGAAAGTGAGTTTATGAGCACACTGGCAAGGGCACAGAAGCTTCCCACATGGCAGTTCAATTAAATGACTCCACAATCCTAGGGGTTTGGCACCAACTATTATACTTGGAGGATGGAGGGGAACTAGAGGAATGGAGTCAAACTACCCTTCAAGTAAAAGGTTTCTTTCCTTCATATTAGAGCCTACTTTGGGATTTCAGTATATACTGAACATCAGCTGAGACATTCAGTTATCACATTCATAGACTTCACATAAGGAGATAGCTACTGTTGGACTAGCTGACCATAGCTTGTAAGCCAGTCTAATAAAACAATCATACATGTATATGTTCAGGCATATGTATATGCATGTATATAATATGTATACATAAGGATATAGTACATATACATATGTATATGTGTGTATGCACATGTGTGCATGTATGCATATATACATATGTGTGTACACATGTGTACATATGGATATAGTATGTGTACATATGTATCTGTATATATACATGCCTGTATATATACATATTTGAGTATATACATGTTTATATAATATGTATATACATGATATAGTGTACATACATATGTATATGTGTATTATATGTGTGTATGTATATATACATACACATATGTATGCACATTATATCCATATGTATACACATAACAAGCATGTATATACATATGCATACACATATACATGTATATTTGTTTTATTAGAGTGGCTTACACTCTAATAACTAATACACACAGAGACATACACAATTATGATATTCTTTCTATCAGCTCTGTTCCTTTAGAGAATCCTGATGGGTTGGAGAGATGGCTCGGCCATTAAAGGCTAGGCTCACAACCAAAAATATAGAGAATCCTGACTAATACAAGTGTTATAATGGAGAATGCCTTATTTTCTCTTGCTAAATGCATCTTTCTTAACCTTTCCTGCTACTTACAAAATCTTCAAGGTAAATCAACCTAGCTATGTACAGAGTGAGCAAACCATGGCAACACGACTTGGGACTTCCATATTACTTGTCTTACTTCCACTGAGGAAGAGAACAAGACTCATTACAGATGTTTCCTTCCAAGAGGCTTTCAGCACTCACCCTATAATAATAAAGCAGGCTTTCTGGGCCACAGGGTAGAGCACATAAGTAAAGATAATTACTGCAGAATGTGATGTGTGATTACAGGACTCCTATACCTCTACCAGAATAGAACTTCTAATTATCTCCAATGTCTAACTTCATAAGCATCATGAACATTTTCCAAAGGAATTACATAAAGTGGTAAAACCTTAGACTATTGGAATAGAAAAAAAGATACAAAGAATTTTTGAAATGGAATAGCCTGTGGGATCTTCCAATTCCCCTGATTCTTGTTGGGCCTTTCCTTTCACCATGTCTGCACCACTCCACCTGACTTGAGGTCCCTGCACACTGATTTATTTGATGAATAGAAGTAAAATTCTAGTCAGTCTTTAAACAGACACTCGGAAGGTTCTTCTGCTCCAAAGCATTGAGTCCTCACCTAGGTCCCTAAGATGGGTCATCCAATGTCTGATTGGATGAAAGGATGATTGTCTGGTGTGTCTACACTCATTTTGTGTGTTTCCTCTGCTTGTCTTCTTTGCTTACAACCACAAATAATCATGTCAATCAGCCACTGTCTACCATAGCTCCTTCCACCTCAAGGATGAAGCACGAGAGGTAAGTCCTTGTCCTAAACCAGCAGTCACCTTAGATTCCAGGACACATAAAACCTCAGAAGACAGGTCTGGCTCACCCCAAATGAAGGGAATTATCCATGAACTTGACACTCCTTGCCGGAACTGATACAATTATTTCATAAGAAAACAGAACAACCTCCATCAGGCACAGAAAACAATTAACAGGTTAGCAGTTTGCTCTTTATGGCACGATGGTTCAATTATGGGACAATAAAGGTTAAAAACATCTTGAGCAGGATGACTTAATTTCCATACTTCTTTCCCTCTGAAATTTTACTTATTATAACAGTATTTGTTTTAAGTATATATATATACATATATATATATAACAATACATAACTATATATAACTATATATAACTATTACTATATATATAAAATTATATAACTTATAACTATATATATACATATATATATATATAGTGTGTGTGTGTGTGTATGTGTGTGTGTCACAGTGCACATACAGTAGGCAGAGGACAAATTTCAGAAGTTCCCTCTCAAGTCATCATGCTCAAAGACCAACAGTATTTACCCACGGAGCACTCTCCTCAGCCCTTGTCTTCTATTTTAACCAAAACTCATGTAACTGCCCTAGGAAGTCAACCAATTGGTGACTAGAGACCTGAGAACAGATACTTAAACAGTACTAATAGTCTAAGGTCTTATCCACAGTGACTTCACCTTACTCTGGTCAGGGTGAAATGAGATCCAGATGATAGGAGGAGGGAGATTTGAGCTGTTATTCTCCACATGAAGACAAACGTCTGGGTTTTTAAAAAGCACCTTATCTCCCATCCTTCCCTTGTCTCTTCAGCTATATTGAGAGTGAGGCAGACCAACTGTTGTCTTGAACTAAACATGGATAGTGGTTAAATCTCTCTTTCCATCTCTAGAAACTGTCTGTGACCGATTCTAGCCATCCTAATAGCCTCATAGGTACTCCTCTTCCTTGAGCTTAGACCATAGAATTCCTTTCCCTGTTTATTTTGATATTTGGTATCTACCTGCTGAGGCCATAGATACCATCTCCTGTATACTTATTAAATTAACTAAAGTGTCTTTATTTTGTTTTAAGAAAAGACTATAACAGTTAGCAATCTATTTAAGGATGTGGATCCCATAGGGAAGGCGAGGAATGGATTCAATTTACCATAGAGCTGAACTCACCTTGAGCAGAAAGTAACCATGTGACTTGCATGACATCTTTGGTAATGATATCATAAATGCCACATGGTTTCATCGTCATCTTGGTTAATTTAATCACATGGCATAAACCAAGGTAGCAGCACCCATAAAACTTTCTGGCCCTACTGAGTCCTCTGAGGATCATCATATCTCGTTTTATTATACTAAGGAGGTAAGACCAGACCTCCACAGTAGTTTATTTTTTTAGTGTCTTGTTTTGTTTTAATTTTGACACAGTTTTACTTCATATGTTTACTGATTTCAAGAGGAAATCTAAACATTTTCCAGCATGTGCCTCCAACATTGGCCTACTAACAAATGCTGAAATTTGTAGTGGCACAGGATTGAGTATGGGTAAAGCACGGATCCTGGCAGTAACTCAAAAAACAAATTACTGGGGTTTAAACAAGGTGCTGCCAGTGGGGAGTTGCTACAAGCGAGGCAGGATCAGCCTGCTTGGCCAGGAGAATGGAGATGTAGGCTCTGTCTTGTCTTAATGCCTATTTCTATCTGACATCTCCAGACCAGTTTTCCTCGGATATAAAATGTTTGTTCCCCATCAAAACTCCTTTGTCCTGGGTATGTCTGCTTTTGTTTCAGCCTGCGGCATTCTAGGTACCCTTGTGTTTGCTTTTAAGTTTCAGTTACGGTAGCAGAGATTTAAGAAAAAGGAAAGACATACTGCCACACCCTTCTGAACTCTTTGTGACAGCCGTTGTTATATTTTCTATGTTTTGTATCCTCTAGATGACAGGAGCTTAAAGCCTATTTACATATGCTGAGTTGAGAGGAGATCGATGAGCCCACTGGAGAGACTCAATGGCTTCCCATTGAGTTCCCATGCACTTTTCCAATCACAGGATTGAGAATCCTAAAGGCCTGATCAAGTGGGCACTCCCTGGAGCAGTCTTCCTCTCTTTAACTCTGAGCAGAATTGCAAAGGACTGACATGGGTCCCCCTATATCATTGCTCCATCTGCCTTCTCCATAGCCCCATCCAAGGGACATCCCTTGACTTAGATATGAGCCTCACCAAGGATTCTACTGTGCGAGTTTCTGGAGTAAGTGGGAATCCTGCCCAGTACACAGGCTACAGAGCCAACGGTGATCAGAAATCGTAGCTGGTACACAGGAAGGAAGTGGCTGGACTGACCACGGTACTGTTGGGCCAGTTTGGACAGTTTAAAGAATGTCCAACTGTGGCTGACCGTCCCTTCTGCCTGGCAGAGCCAATGTTAGAGAATTCAGAAAGAAGTTGCCCTAGTTCATTGCTTTTATAATCTGGAGGTTTAAAAAAATGACCTCCGCATGTCCTCTTTTGTAATTATTATTTTATATTTAAATATCGGCTTATAAGTTTCAACTCCTCTTATGTTTACAATTTTTGCTTATAGAGTTTGTTTTTTTTTTACAAGTGCTTTTCTCTCCTCCTTAGGTCTCCTCTTCTTAGCAGTCTTCTCTACCTTCTGTAAGATTCTTCTTTATTTAATCTGAATTTTTCTTTACTTTTCTCTGCCACATTCCTTTACTTTGTTCAAATATTATCTGTGCTTCTACCCTAAGTGGTTGTTAAATATATGTGTATAGTACGGTGCACGTTGGTCTTGGCATTTTTCTTTCTATGCCATTTGACGGCAGTGTGGTTGGCTTTGATTTATTTAAAGTGTATTTCTGTATCCGATGTGGTTTGGTAGTATTCCTGTCATAACGATTTACTTTCTCCTCTCTGAGTAGAACTGGGGATTGATCTCTCACCTGTAGGCTTCTCACTAAGAACATTCCCAAATAAAACTGCAAGAGATTCCCATCCTGCTAAATATAAAACTAGCAAGACAGAGAAG
Source organism: Rattus norvegicus (assembly GCF_021556685.1). Classification (NCBI taxonomy): domain Eukaryota; kingdom Metazoa; phylum Chordata; class Mammalia; order Rodentia; family Muridae; genus Rattus; species Rattus norvegicus. Next base: position 131,655,545 of record NC_141540.1, read on the forward strand.
TTAAGAAACACAGAAAAATGAAGGAATGCGGCAGAGTCTTATGGTTTCTTCTGGTATTTGATGTTTGTCACCTGGACTGGACTGCCACTACTGATTCGTTTTGGAGTCACCCCAGCCCTCCCACACCCCAATTAAAATCTAGAAAAAAATGCCTGCCCTCTTGGGCTGCGATGCCATGGTAGTCTGACTCTTCCGGGGCACTGCCATGGAGTGGGGCGACCCCCACAGCACCCTCCATTTCACCTTAGGGAAAGGAGGGGTGCTGATGGTCACAGGCATTAAAATAGGAGTTCCGGTGGTACCTGTTCCCACACATGCACTTCCTTCCTTTTCCCCAGGGCCTGGACCAAAGGGATAATAGGATAGAAGTGAACCACAAGCAGCAGATTCAGGAGCAGAGACACAGCCTGCAGGAGGTCAAGGGGGCTCCTGGCACACCTCCTCCCTCTCCCTACTTAAAAAGTAAAACAGGCATTTTGGGGGTCTTTATCATATCAAAAAATGGTTCCTTTCAGACCTGAGAAAAAGACCAAGATGTCCGCACTGAACTCATCTACCCTTGAGCCTCCAGAAACTTCATCTCCAGGGCCATGGCTAGTCTAGGTCCCTTTTCTTGACAACCTGCACTGTCCAGAACTGGAGATGGAGAAATATAGGATGAGGAGGTCGGGAGGGGACCCCAGGCCCAGGGGTCCCCCCATGTTCCCTCAGCCCTCGGGTGAGATGCGCAGGGCAGAGTACACCATCACACGACTGTCCTCCTACCGTCAGCTTGCAGAGGGGAGGTGGGGTGAATCATGGATAGGGTGAGGGTAGAGCACTGACACATGGGGAGACCTGGACAACAAGTGGGTCCCCAGGGGGGTGGGGAGAGATACAGATTCAAGCCCACCAGTCCCTGATGGGCTGCACCCAGGCTGCTCCTGAGAAAGCTTAGAGACTACAGGTCACAAACGGACAATGCCAACCCAGAAGGAAGTGGAACCCATCAGCGAGGAGACGGAGGATGAGGGCAATGGACCTGGGCTGGGGCTGGGTTCAGTCATGGGCACTGGACAGGCAGATGGGATTTGTCGGGCGATCAGTCCAGGTAGTCAGTCCTTACACGAAAGGCTGCGCTGGCTACTCCGGAGGGAGCCTCTGGCTGTGTCGAAAGCCCAGAGCCCCATGGAAACAGTGACTGCATAGATGGGCAGCAGGCTGGGCTCATACCAGGGGTTCAGGAATGTCAGTCCTGAAGTCAAAAGATGACTCTCAACTACCAGGCCCAAAGCCCAGTACTGTCTCCTCTCATAGGCATCAAAGAACACAACTTCCCAAAAGTTATGCAGCAGGATAATGGCTGGTTACTGTCAGAAAGGCTGAAGTCAGGAAGTAATAGGGTGAGTCTCCATGGATCCCAACCACACCTGGCCCAAGTGCATCAGCCACAATATTGGTAACAGGGAAGACACCACTGATGACACCGTAGGACAGACCAGAAACATAGGCCATCCGTCAGATGGAGATGGGTGATCTTCGTCCCCAGTTAGTGATGCTAAGCCCTCAGAAGCCTTCTTAAGGAGCTTGCAGGAGGCAAAACGGAACACTTCCTGTAGAAGGACAGAGACAGCAGCACCATACTGGGGGCCATACTGGAGCCGTGCATCTGTCTGGTTGGTCTGTCACATGGACAAAGATGAACCCGACCACAGAGGCCAAGAGCAGGGAGACCAGCCAGAAAAAGGCTCCCACCACCAGGATGATAACCCAAAGAGGGTCTCCAGCTACAGTGATCAGGAAAAGGGCGAAAGCTGGGCCGAACGTGAGGAAGGCACATCCGGAAAACACAGCAGCTGCCATGACTTGGGCAGCTGGGGGCGGGAATTTAACTTAGGGTATCTCCAAATATGTCAAAATTGGGCATGGTTTCTGAAACCATTTCATTTTTAATGACTAGTTGACCTCCAGTGGATCACAGAGAAAACAGAACAAGCGTAAGGAATGACATGCTGATATCTTCACCTTGCACAGTGGACGGGGCACACACACCCCTCCAAGAACAGCGACCAAGAGATAGAAGGAAGGTCACCATTTGAAGTGACTCTGTAATTGAGGAAAAGCAAAAGAAACAACATCACACATTGGTCACTGAAGCCAAAGCTTCATCTTTCATAACAGAAACCCAATCCAATAAATTCTGTTCTGTTTTATGCTTTGATCTAAGTTCATAATTATCAATGAACAAGCGTGAAAAATAGAGACAATCATATTCTCCGGTTTGACAAGGAAACCACCGAAGGATGAAAACCAACTATTATATGATGTGTCCTCTAAACATACGTTAGATTATACAGACAGTCAGGGCTGGAGGCCGACTTCTTATTCACTATGCAAGGAATGGCATGAAAAGAAATAAGAATTAAAACAGTTGACGGGAGGAAAAGAATGTGAAAATAGGCAGAGGAGAAAAGGATCAATAGCAAATAGGCTTAAAACCACCCAGCATGCCCTGCAGCGGAGGGCGGCGCTCAAGCTTCCAAGTGGTGATTTCTTTAGGAATTCCCTGCTGGCTTTTCATGGTTGTGAGAACTATCAGTCAGGAATTAAAAATGGTGGTGATGATATAAAACCACACTTCACCGTCATGACATTTCAGGGGTGGGGGTAAAGATGCAGATTCTTTTTACCTGGAAGAACAAATTCTACCTACTCAGTGGAAAGACTGACTGCCTTTCTCCCACCCTACAAAGACTTAATTTTATACATCGGCGTGAAGCTACAATTCCCAAGTCTAGTTTCTACCTCTTATTTAGTTTCTTTCTTTGGTTAAAAAAAAAACAAAAACCCACACAGGCTGATTATTTGTCAAAAGCTGAATTGCTACCTGTGTCCCTTTTATTCTTTAGGAAACAGGATGTATTGTTTTGTTTTGTTGTTTTTTAAATCCTTTCTTTTGAGACAAGCGGTAGGTTTGTCACCTAGAGCTGTGTCATTAAGCGGCCCAGCATGACACAAACACACAGATATGTGTATTACACACATAAAACCTAGAGAAGATAATCGTCAAGTTAACTCTTCAAGGAAAAATATAGATATATAAGATCAGATGATTTCTAAGAAGAGGACAAAGTAGTAATTAATAAGGCATTTCTTCAGGTTTGGGTTGGAATTTGAGGTAAGCCAGCCAGAAATGGTGATAACGGGCATCCCTTAGAAATACTAAAAAAAAAAAAAAAAAAAAAAAAAAAAAAAATTACGAGACTGAAGTATATGGATGTCTACAGGAAGACTGACATAAGTAGAGAGAGGGTACTACGTGGGTAAGCTCTGAGGCAGGCATGTGTAGAGTGGGCCAAAGTATTATCAAATACACCGGCGTGATGAAAACCGAAGGAGCCTGAAAGAGAGAAAGAAAAATTGAGTAAACGGAAGTAATTAGGTAAGGACTGCAAAGGACCACGTGACCACCAGAAGGAACTCAGCTTGACTGCGACTGCTGCCACTGACCGACCGCAGTGAGAATCCATCAGGACAGTTAACAGGCAACTGAGGCGATGGTGCTGTTTCAAAGTTAGATAATTAAATTAGTGTATGACGTCATTGCTTTTCTTAGAGAATTTTCACGTTTTCCCTTTCTTTATCTTATTTGATATTTATATTTTTTTCTTCTCTCTCTATTAAGATCTTCACTTCTGTTAGATCATTAAACAGGCAGCTATAGAGAGACAGAAGACGCAAAGAAAGAGACATGGTCTAACCTTAAGCAAGACCTTGTTCATCTACAAGGTAGCGTTTAGCCAACCATGCATGAGGACAGCCAAAATGCTTACAAAGGAAGATTGGATGAGGCCCTTTAGAGGCAGAAATGATTTCCTTAGTCCGCAAAGGACACTGGGAAGTGTGGTCTTTCAGCAAAACTATCGCTGTTCATGTCCCTGTTTTTATTTTCATGTCCTGCATAGACACAGAAACGATGATCATATAAGAAAAAAAGGGGCTGGGGATTTAGCTCAGTGGTAGAGCGCTTACCTAGGAAGCACAAGGCCCTGGGTTCGGTCCCCGGCTCCCAAAAAAAAGAACCAAAAAAAAAAATAATAAGAAAAAAAACAACATAGCTTTCACCTCAAAAATGACACAAAATTATTTATTCATTTATTTATTAAATAATTTATTTATGTATTTATTTATTTTTCATTTATTTACAAATCTGAGTGACCATGGCCAGGGAAGACAGGTTTAAATGATCGCAAATGCTAAATTATCCCCCATAAAATGTGCTAAGAGTTTTATAAGACTTTTTATAGAAATAAAGCAAAGAAATTTAGAAAACAATGTTCTCTGGTAGAAACCTTATGCAGACGGGCTTCACCGACATGGGAAAATCTCTGCTCAGGCTCAGAGTTTATCTGATGACACTCTTAGCTTTGGGGTTAGTGAAAACTTGGGGGTCTGTTTATATATTCTAAGAGGCTTGCCTAATAATCTATGATAGTGTCATAGGAAAGTGAGCTATTCACATGGGTAACGATAGCTCTGAGTGGTATTTATCTTCCTGAGTCTGGCTTGATAACTTTCACTTCCTCCCGTCAATTTTTTTGGCAAAGGTCATGATTTCAGTTTTCTTCTTCTGTGAAGAAAACTCCATTGTGCACGTGCACTATCTTCTCCTAACTCGCACATCTGTTGATGGACAACCAGAATCATTCCATTTCTTAGCTGTTATAAACAGAAAATGCAAGTGTCCCTGTGGTTCGATCGGTTGGCAGCAAAAAAAGGATGCTTTGGGCAGGTTTTGGAGAGATTAAAAAAGATTTTAAAACAAAGTCAATGGGAAATTCAAGGACAATTAGATTGGAATTTGGGAGGAAAACAACAGGACGGGGAAGCTGGAGATCATAGCAGCAGCAGCAGCAGCAGCAGCAGCAGGAGGAGGAGGAGGAGGAGGAGGAGGAGGAGGAGGAGGAGGAGGAGGAGGAGGAGAAAGGTTGCTTTCAACATCAGAGGACAAGAAAGCGTGCAGCTTAGCAGCAGGAGTCTCTGAGCAGCTGCACACAGGTGACTTTAGAAAGAGAGAAAGAATGCTGGGTGTCGTGCAAGCAGACTTCAGCTTTCAGCAAATGTCAATAAAAGGAAGATAGAAAGTGGGCAAAGAAAAGGTACTCTCCATGGGAAGGCTGAGTAGCAAGGGTCTGCATGAGACAGTGTCAAGGGAGGGCTTCTGGAGTATATACAGATGGCACAGTTGTCCTTAAAGGGACAAGCACTCCTCACATCTTCCTAACATGTCTCCAGGTATTTTGTGCTTCTTGGATTTTCTGGAATGGGTAATTTTATTCTGCAGGGGATGGACAGACCCGTTACTTGCTTCTGGTCTGTGACCCCCTAGGATGCTGTCCCATGGATGATGAGGACTGTGAACTCAGAAGAAAGAACATGCAACCAATCGTCTAGTAAAAAGAAATGGAAGTGGGAGGGCTTCTGAGAGAAGATGCTGCCCCTGCTGCAAGAATTGTGTACTTTCAAATGTGTTTTAGTCACTGTTGCTGTGAAAAAGACACTGTGACTACTGCAACTCTTATCAAGGAAAGCATTTAACTGGGTGCTTGCTAACAGTTCAGAGATTTAATCCATTGTTGTCATGGAGGGAAGCATGGTGGCAGGCAGGCAGGCAGGCATGGCACTGGAGTGGTAGTGAGAGTTCTACATGAAGATTGACAGGTGTCAGGAAGAGAAACACTGGGCATGATTTGAACATTTGAAATTCCAAAGCTCACCCACAGTGACACACTTCTTCCAATAAGACCACACCCACTCCAACAATGTCATACCTCCTAATCCCTAGTGACCAAGCATTCAAATATATGAGCCTATGGGAGCTATTCTGACTCAAACTACCACACAATGTTTACAGGAGAGAGAGAGGGAGGGAGGGAGGGAGGGAGGGAGGGAGAGAGAGAGAGAGAGAGAGAGAGAGAGAGAGAGAGAGAGAGAGATATGGGGTAGGTTGCAAGGAGTGATTTGCCTTCTGTCAGCACACAAAATGACTGATTTCCTCCTGGTGTTGGAGCTCTGTCAGAACCATAGTTATCTAAAGGTCATCAAGCAGAGAGAAGCCCCTTTCATCCCATGGTCAGAGGACTCAAAGGGTAGTAAAGCACAAATTAGGACAACCAGGAAAAGGAATCCTATAATGTAACTTAGTTTAGCCATGTGTGGCAAAGCATAGGGACTGAGAGAAGGTGTTCCCAGATAACAGAGCAGGGGAGTCAGGAAAGAAGAAATGCGGTGAGGGCCAGGGAAATAAATCAGAACCCAGAGAGTGAGATGGTCTTGTGATGCTCCAGTGGTATCAGTCTATTTGCTATTCTCTCGAGGAGCCATATTAGGTTGTCTCGTTGTTGACAAGGAGCCAGGCTTCTCTCAAGTTGGGAAATCCTTGGAAAGTACAGAACAAAGAGACTACCAGAAATGAACCCCAAAGGTTACATGTTTTAGTTTTCAATTTCTTTATGTTAAGAAGTCATGCTGGGCAGTGGCAGCATATTCCTTTTGATTCCAACACACTGGAGGTAGAAACAGGTAGAGAATCTCTGTGAGTTCAAGGCTAGCCTGGTCCACAGAATGAGCTCCAGGACAGCCAGGACTATACAGAGAAACCCTGTCTCCAAAAAAAAAAAAGAAAGAAAGAAACCAAAAGAAGATGAAGATGAAGATGAAGATAAAGACAAAGGAGGAAGAAGAAAGGGGGAAAGAGGAGGAGGAAGAGGAAGAGGAGGAGGGGGAGGAGGAGGGGGAGGAGGAGGAAGAAGAAGAGAAGAAGGAGGAGGAGGAGGAGAAGGAGAAGGAGAAGAAGGAGAAGAAGAAGAAAAGAAGAAGAAGAAGAAGAAGAAGAAGAAGAAGAAGGAGGAGGAGGAGGAGGAGGAGGAGGAGGAGGAGGAAGAGGAGGAGGAAGAGGAGGAGGAGGAGGAGGAGGAGGAGGGGGAAGGGGAGGGGGAGGGGGAGGGGGAAGAAGAAGAAGGAGGAGGAGGAGAAGGAGGAGGAGGAGAAGGAGGAGGAGGAGGAGGAGGGGAGGGGGAGGGGGAGGGGGAAGAAGAAGAGAAGAAGAAGGAGGAGGAGGAGGAGAAGGAGGAGGAGGAGGAGGAGGAGAAGGAGGAGGAGGAGAAGGAGGAGGAGGAGGGGAGAGGGGGAGGGGAGGAGAAGGAGAAGGAGAAGGAGGAGAAGGAGGGGGAGGGGGAGGGGGAGGGGGAGGAGGAGGAGGAGGAGGAGGAGGAAGAAGAAGAAGAAGAAGAAGAAGAAGAAGAAGAAGAAGAAGAAGAAGAAGAAGAAGAAAGAAGAAGAAAGAAGAAGAAGAAAGAAGAGTAGTCAGTCATTTGTGAGAGAAGCTCCCTACAGCTTCTCATAGGGACCAAGACCAGAGTACTTAAGTGTTTCTTATTTGACCCAGTGCCAAAGGGACTAAAGAAGTCACAGGAAAGCTAAACTCTTGAATCAACTTCCGCACACATTCCCCAAAGAGCCCATAATTATTTCATTCTACTTTCTCAAAGGACTGGGCTTCAGGCACAATGGAGATTAAATTGTGTTCTCAGGGCAGGGAGCTTCTTTTTTGTCATGGAGACTATGAAGGTCAAGCCCATTACCAATGGGAATTGTCCAAAACAGTCCAAATCTTGGGGTTCCATTCACTCCGAGGCTGTCTCTATCTCACATGGAAAGGACTCCAATCAATTGGTGAAGGGGTCTACCCATACTAAGAGTAATTGTTTGCCTTTGCTTAGAGACATGTGGGTGAAACCTAGCTGCCATTCTTCCCTAGAATAGGATCCTGTCTCTTTTGTGTTTCTAGGAGAGTAAGTCAATCAGTGCTCCACCACAGTTCATATTTTCCTCATTGTCCAAATTTCCTCCCAAATTTGCCTTTTGTCAGTTGTTGAGTTCTAGCTTTGCCCAGATGAAAGGCTGCAAAAGGGTCTTTAATTTTTTTTCCCATTCACCCATGGCACAGAAGAGCAATTTTCCAGAATCCTTCTAAACCACCCTGATGGTCGGATGATGATCTATTCTGCACTTGTACTCTTTCCTCAGAAGAGCACTGGGGTCACCCACACTACAGGGGCCACAGTCGTAACTTGATTAGCTGCTTCTTTGATAGTATTGAGAACCCGCCTGTGTCCTTCAGGCACTTCCTTTGCTCCCCTTTGATGTCCTTTTTAATGGACACCTGCTACTTTCTTGGGCTGAGACATCAGTGAAAAGTTATTCTGTTTCTTGGTGACACTGACAAGGGGAGGTGACAGCAGGAAGAAGGCATTGGCACGGAGAATTGCAAAGACATATTTAGAAGCAGCACATATGGTGACCCTCTTGCTCTGACTTGCTCTAGGGCTCAGTTTAGGGGGCTATTAGTTCAGTCAGCTGAGTTGCAGTCCCTGGAGGAAAGATGTTACTTTCCAGAATGTCGGGAATGTTAGCTATAGCATATGTGACTTGCTGGACCCCAAGCTTAATAAGAAGAGCTCTCATCTATAAATACAACCTAGTCAGGGTTTCTGGGGGAGTCTACATCCTCCCTATTGACTTAAGTCCATGGAATTCTTTGTTCAAAATCATGAGGCCATTTTGTCATCTTCATCTTCCTCTGGGAGGAAGAAAATACAGTTAAGGGAGGACCAATCTTTTCTCTGAATAACTGGACCTACCAAGAGTAACTCCTAGTATTTTAGAAGTCTTTATCAGGGAAGCAGACATCCTTTTTTAGTGTTAAGAGTTCTGCCATATTATGTGGGAATAGCAGTCATTAATCACTTCATAAAATCACTTCATTTTAGTCAACTCTGGAATCCACAGTGTGACAGGTCATGCTGGGCACGAGTTCACTACAAGGTCAAGATCTCTGACTATGGTAACCTATGTGTTATTGAGTGGGGCTCCTGAGCACTCTCAACACTGTCCTTTCTCATTCAATTATGTAGAGATTGATATCTTTTCCAGTAAGAACACTCGGGTTAGGAGTGTGATGAGTAACTGCTTAAGGTATTAGAAGACCCAGGTCCTCCAGGTCAAACTTTGTGGCTTTTCTCCATAAGTATGTTTAGGGGCTATTTAAGTTAGAGTTTTAGTGCTGTGAACAGACACCATGACCAAGGCAACTCTTGTAAGGACAACCTTTAACTAGGACTAGCTTACAGGTTCAGAGGTTCAGTCCATTATCATCAAGGTGAGAACATGGCAGCATGCAGACAGGCATGGTGCAGGAGGAGCTGAGAGTTCTACATCTTCCTCTGAAGGCTGCTAGCATGAAGGTCTTAAAGCCCACACTCACAATGGCAGACTTACTCCAAAAAGGCCACAATTACTCCAACAAGGCCACACCTTCTAAGAGTGCTACCCTGAGCTGAGATATACAAACCACCACAGGGGCTGTTATAGGGTTCAGATAATTTCTGCATATCTTAGAATCTAGAGCTTGCAGAATCCTGCCACTCCTTTAAAAAAATTCCCTAAGTTTTTAAGCATTTTTGTTTTAACTCCCTCTTTCTTTCTCAGATATGGTCAATCCTAAGTATTTGGTTAGTAGTTGGCATAACTAGCTGAGCCTTACTCTTGGCTATGTCACAGCCCTTATCAGCTAAAAACTGAGGCATGCCTTACTTTGTTTCTCTCTAAGAACAGAAGAGAAAGTTACCCTCATCATTTAGGACATTGGCTTGACAGTTCAAATGACTTCATCCAATCCCACAGAATTACTGGCAGAGCATAGGTAAAAGTCGGAATACAGTGAGCTTTGGTTCTGGCTTCACCTGCATGAACAACACTCTTTCCTTTGACTATATCACCCTGCTTCTTTCAGTGTTACTAAGGGCCAGATGCCCTCAGAAAATCAGACACCACCAGCAGAAACACAATTCCATTCTTCTCGCAGCCAAATCTCCCTGACTAGTTAAGCGAAATAAATAACCAGAACTCATTAAAGTCTTGAGTTCTTTATAAGTTATCCTGAACCTTGTCATCCGTTATAGAAACCTTGCCTGTGTACTTTCACGGGATGGTCTCTTAGTTAGGGTTTTACTGCTATGAACAGACACCATGACCAAGGCAACTCTTGTAAGGACAACCTTTAATTGGGGCTAGCTTACAGGTTCAAAGGTTTAGTTCTTTATCATCAAGGCAGGAACAGGGTAGCATCTAGGCAGGCACGGTGCAGGAGGAGCTAAGAGTTCTACATCTTCATCCGAAGGCTAGGATAAGAATCATATCGGCCACACCCAGAGTGACACACCTAACTACAACAGGGCCACTCCTTCTAATCCTGCTACTTCCCGGGCTAAGCATATACAAACCATCACAGACTGGTACCTTCTGTCAGAGCAAAGTCCTTCCATCTCTTGAGGTGGCTGTACATAAACATCAAGAATTAGGATTCAACCAACTGCTCAAACTGCTGCTCCATTTGACCTGGTGCATCCGCTGCTTTCAACTTAGTCGCTTTGCTGTACGCACACCACTTAGCCATCCCGTCCTCTGCTGAAACTTGGTTCCTAATTTGCCTTAATGCCTGTGGGAACTCATGGTACATTAATGTTCCCCCCCACACACACCTATTGAAGTTCCAAAGATGGGATGCATTTTCTAGCTTCAGTCACCAACATTGCAGGGGACATCAGTGCCCCCTCGTGGAATTGCTGAAAAGTGTTCCTGGTAGTATTTCAAAAAAAAAAGAAATCTGCATAGGTAAGACTGTTTTGCAGCAAATCAAGAACAATCAGCTTTCTCACCAACTGAAAGATGATGCTGTCCCAATGATCGTGCTATTTCCCCCACATTATTTTCCCCCACAGCATCTCACTCCACAGAGTAAGTTGTTCCCATTGCTGACTAATTTGCCTGCCTCAGCATCCAAAGAGCATCCAAGGAACTCTAGGTCAATGATCCTGACAGACTGAAATGTGCTCAACTAAAGAGCGCTCGCAGAACATCAGCAACCCCACTACACGAGTCAACAGTTTGGTTTCTTAAGCTAAAACCCTTACACAGTTGAAGTTTATGTCCAGCTTTGAATTTATGCATCTACTAATAATCTCAAATAGGGGGGCAAGGTTGGCAATTTGATAAATGTCCTTTTAATTCCTTTCCGTTTCCTGTCATCACCCCAAAATGTTTTGTGTTCTGTTAAAAGAGTTGAATTCCCCTACTCTGCAATCCCACTGTCAGCATAAAGTACAGGAGAGCAGGAGAGAGAAGCTACCACGGAAACAGTCAGCGCCAGTGACTTATTTCCTGAGCTCATGGATATCAACCCTGGATGCTCAGCAGATTCATAGGGAAAGCTGTAGTTTTATCTTAACAGGATACGTTTGTGTTATTTAATGCAGGCAATCACCAAACTGAGCTTTCAGAGAATAGCAATTCAAATTGTTTTTATGAATGAGTGAAGTTTCTAAGTAAACTGTAAATTTTTGGAGAACATGTTTTTACATTATTGACCATGAAAAATTTTCTTTTTCTCAATTGACGCTCCTTTAAAAAAAAACAGATTAAAGTTATACAGTTAGCTTAGGTTGTAAAAGGTGATTTTGTGTGGGAAATCTAAGGTATAATAAGGTTGCTTACACTGTTTTCTTAAAGGCAAGTTAAACAGGCCAAGTAGTAGGATAGCAGATCAAGTGCAAGAACTTAAATTGAATCAAGGAATATTATTAACTTGGCTGCAAGGTCCAGAAAATTTCAATCTCTTTGGGGTCAAGAGATATGATTAGAAACATGCATCAGAACAGTGCCCCCTTCTGCCCCTGCTTTTATGCACATGTGCTCTGTGGGTTCATATTATGTTGTGTGATATGGCGTAAGTAAATAAGTAAGTAAAAGATTATTATAGATAGATGATATATAGGTAGTGTCTTAGTCAGGGTTCCTATTCCTGCACAAACACCATGACCAAGAAGCAAGTTGGGGAGGAAAGGGTTTATTCAGCTTACACTTCCACATTGCTGTTCATCACCAAAGGAAGTCAGGACTGGGACTCACACATGGCAGGAACCAGAAGCTGATGCAGAGGCCATGGAGGGATGTGTCTTACTGGCTTGCTTCTCCAGTTTTGCTCAGCTTGCTCTCTTATAGAACCCAAGACTACCAAACTGAGGCTCCTTTCTCTGTGATAATTTCAGCTTGTGTCAAATTGACACATAAAACCAGTCGGTACAGGTAGGTAGATAGGTAGATAGGTAGATAGGTAGATAGGTAGGTAGGTAGGTAGATATGTAGGTAAGTAGATAGATAGATAGATAGATAGATAGATAGATAGATAGATAGATAGATAGATAAAGATAGTGTGGTGGTTTAAATATGCTTGACCCGGGGCGTGGCTACTCCTTGTTGGAGTAGGTGTGTCATAGTGGATGTGGGCTTTAAGACCCTCATCCTATCTGCCTGGAAGCCAGTCCTCTCCTGTTTGCCTTCAGAACAAGATGTAGAACTCTCAGCTGCTCCTGCACCATGCCTGCCTGGACTCTACCATGCTCCCTCCCACCTTGAGGATAATGGACTAAACTGCTGAACCTGTAAGCTAGCCATAATTAAATGTTGTCCTTATAAGAGTTACCTTGATCATGGTATCTATTCACAGCAGTAAAACCCTAAGACAGAGACATACACACATATGTACACACACGAGAGAGAGAGAGAGAGAGAGAGAGAGAGAGAGAGAGAGGAATGAAAAAGGAAAAAAAGGGAAGAACGCAGGCTTTCTCTATGTCCTTTGTTTATTTCCTGAAAGAACATCCATTCCATAGAAATAGCCTCAAATCTGAGCCCTAACTCAGAAACCACCTCTATGACAGGACAACTTCAGATACCTACTCATGACATCACTGACAAACATAAGAAGCCACAGATCAGAGCCTTGCAAAGCCTAAGACTCTTACAAGGAAGAAAGGATTAATCCCTTTCATTCACTTAATTCATTCATTATGTAATTATTAATTAATTATGAATTAATAATTAATAACCTTTCAAACAAAGGTATACCAGGCTCATGCGACAGAGATGGATTAGTGTTAAAAACACTTGCTACTTTTGAACTGAACAGGGTTTGGCTCCTTGTCTGTAACTCCTACTCCTACTCTTCTGGCTGCTATCAGAACCTGAGTGGACACTGTGTTCACACAGACACGTGGGTACACACACATACACATAAATAGAAGTAAATTTAAAAATTCAAAACATTCCAGGTCAAGGAAGTTCACTGGTTATGTCTGTTATTGCTTGGTATTTGGGGGTCATGACTTCATATGGGTGTCATGTTTGAAGTAAGCTGTGGTAGATAGGAGGGTTAAAAGAGTCTAAGGACTCTCAGTGCTGGATAAAAGTTTATGGGGAAACAGTTCCAGAGCCATTTGTCATTGCCTGGAGAAGTGTAGGAATTCTTTGAGTCTTTCTAAGCATAGGGAACTTGAATACAGTTTTACTTGAAAAATAACGCCCAGGAGATACCTAAAAGTGTGACTAGAGCAGAGGACAGCCATGGTTGGAATAGGTAATTGGAGGATTAGACTTTTTTCGCAACCTACCTTAATAAGGATTCTTAGATACTTCAACCTCCCTTCTAGCACCAACCAAAGGTAAGGAGGAAAGATGGTTAACAGGACAAGGAGGATGTGAATCTGCTTAGAAGTAGTTCTTTCAGGTGATTCCAAACACGAATCAATAGTGGCAGTCCCGTCCAGGTGGCAATCATCAGAAACCAACAGCAACTAGAAGCAGAGGCTCGATCCAGAAGAAACCATAAGACTCCTCCCATTTGGCATGCGTTCACGGAAGTGGCAAGATTCAGCCGGAATTCCATGAGGAGTTCTTTGCACCATTTGCAAGTGTTGCAAGGTGAACCAACACAAAAGTGTCCTCTTGCTGTTTGTGGGGTTATATTCATATTCTTTCTAAACATCACACGTCCTCTCAAATGTCCACTCCAAGAAAACATCATATGCCCTCTCACAAGACAGCCTCCAGAAAAACACCACGTGTCTGTTCCCGATAAAACATCCTCTCACGTGTCTGCTTCAGCAAAACATCCTCTCCTAAGGCAGTTTCCAGAAAAACATCACATGACACAACTGACTGAGTCTCCAAAGAAACTAGAACTTTCCACTTCGGGTAATCTCCTCTGTAGGCTCATAGATGTGAGTGCCTGGTGCCCCGTGGATGGTACTGTTTAGGAAAGTAATGAAACCCTTAGGAAGTGAACCTTGCTGGAGGAGGCACATGACTATGAGGTTCTACAACCTGGTCTACTCAATGTTCTCTTCTTTTTTCCAGTGCGTAGATGAAATGTGATCACTGTCGCTTCCTGGCATTTGGCAGCCTTATGCTCCCACTGAAATGACGGAGGTAACACTGTCCTCTTCTGACTCCACTTTGTGTTTGCTTAGACAGTTCTCAGCCCTCTACCCTTCCCCTAATGGTCACATCTGCCTTGGCAAGAATTCGAGATTTCTATGACCTTGACTATGTATTAATCAAAATAATTGGCAAGTGATGTTTAAAATAACTACTACACTCTGATAGGAAGACATGTTTCACGGTTACTCCGATCCTCATCCAACTTTCATGCACATTTTGGCCTATGAGACTTTTGCCTTCAAAAACTCTGTATCCTTGAAGTTGAGCCCCAAGAGACTTTTCAGAGGCACAAGCCTGCTCTTGGTCTGGCCACCAATAAAAGATACTTACAACATAATTGGCTCAATCAGTGTGGTGGTTGTCAATAACTGACTCTGCTTTCTCCACTATGAGAGATGGCTTCCCCTCTGGGCTCGTCGTCCAAAATAACCCCCTTCCTTCTCGAAGCTGACTGTTGTAATTAAGTCCTACAATCACAACAGAAAGATAACTAATCCAACCAAGAAGGCCTAGAAGCCAGGGGATGTTGGCATGGAGTAGCAGTGGAGATGGAGGAAGGGTTGGACAGTACAAGACCACACACAGCACTAGGTTGGGGGTGTCAAGCATGGCTTCCATATTTTAACCTCTTCCTCCTTCCTTCCAAGACACTACAAGCATCAAATCAATCTATCACCCACGCACTGCCACATGCAAAAGACCCTTTGGAATCTTTTTCTCTGTCCAATCATGAGCATTCTTTCCGTTTCTAAGCCTGGCACCTACTCTATGCCAAGGAAACACTCCCAGGAGATCACTCAAATGGCCTCAAATGGGTTTTGCTACATAAAGATATGTCCCTTTCCCTCTGTTATCCACAGAATGGTTTGCCACCCAATCAGAAGCCTGTCTCAGTTTCCTCAGGGGAAGCACAGTCCAAGCTCCCACGTCACCAGACCCACAACTTGCTATACTCTGTGGGGTACTCCGCCTCCCCTCTCCTTTACATGTTATTCCGCATTGCTGCCTCTCTATGCTGGAATTCAAGCATCGCCTCTCAGAAAGAGGGAAGCCAGTCTTCAGTTTTCCATTTACTTGAAATTAAAAGTAAGCAAAACGTCATCCAGGAGTTTTAGGCATGGTGCTTTCCAGAAAGCTGATCCTGGAACTATTAAATCCCTCTAAATTGCCTCCCAATAAATTCTTCCATTAAGCCTACATCAACGGATAACTTTGAGGTTATTACACTACCTTAAAGGACTAGGGAGGAATCTCCAGGCCCGGTGAACTTAAACAAGGTCGCTGGCTATCTCACACAGTGGGGAATCACGTGCAGCTGGGTCTGGATCTCCTCAAGCTGTTGTTACTGTCACTACTTGAAAGTCACATTCCTCTCACGCACGCACGGCCTTCAGGAATGGTGAGAGACACAGACATGCGGGGCTAACTTCTCCCAGTCCTAGAGTGGTAACACTTACCCTCACAACCATCCTGAAGAAAATACAGCATTTCTATGGCTTTAAACTGGTTCTCGGGGCTGTGCAGACCAGAATCCCCTCAGAGCTGTGAGTGTCAAAGTGAGGGCTCTCCCAGTAGCTCCTGTATCATCTGGGGAGTACAATAACTAGATGTACAGATTCTTGTGAGTCGAAGTATCGAAGAGAGCCAGGCAGTCTACGTTTTAACAGACCCCAGGTGACTGCCCAATGCAGTCGAAGTGAAAAGCACTGACTTCGACTACTTCTAACCAGTCCAGAGCTTTCTCCATGCTAACTGGGCTGTGAAGAGTAGAACCAACATCTGAACTGACGGTGAATCACGTGGTACAAGCATGTGTCTCCCGGGCTGGCCCTCCTATCTCTGCATTAGACTGTACTTTGATTTTGTATCGCAGTAAGAAACCCTCAAGAAAAAGAAAAGACAAGGCATGTTGCACCTGATTTGGCTTTTCTTTTTAGAAATACTCGGAAATAGAAATGTGCTTTCATTTTAATCCCAGGTGTGGGGATGTGGTGTTACTTCAGACCGACTGCAGCAGCTGCCTAAGATTGGCCTCATGATCCAGCAGGGGTGTGGTTTTGCCAGCAGGAGATAGTTTCTGTGAATGCATGACATTTGGAATTCTGGGGACTTCTCAGAAGGTCTATAAATGCTAGGGCGTGGAGAGATGGGGGAATTGCTGGTTGTTGTTGATGGTGGTTTGTTAAGTAGAAGAAAGAGGAAACAAAAATTAGATATCCTGATGAGGAAAACCATACTCTCCCTAAGTACCTTGACACCCCTAATCAGCGGGAAGTCATCTAATGATAATGTCACCCCCTTTCCTCTCTGTCCTTTTTTCCCCTCTCCCATCTAGTTTTAGGGTGTTGAAAGCATGGGAAAGGTGTGGAGAACGGTGGAAGAATAAAGAACCCACAGGTTTTGCTCACACAGATGGGCACTGCAGTCCATGTCTCATCCTCCCTCTATCGGGATGTTCTGTTCAGATTATGTTTTGTAATCAGTGTTCCTGCTCCAGTAAATTTTTTTTTCTTGAGTCAAAGATGTTGGTTTCGTGGGGGAAATCTATGTATACCTTTGCTTTACTTGGAATAAAAACAAACAAACTCAAATGGTACAATATGCAGCCCCGGAATCCCAGGGGAATTGGAAGGCAGGGTGTGGAGGGTCATAGTTTTGAGGCAACTTGGTCCCCATCATGATGCCCTGTCTCAAAACAGTGAACCTCACCAACTAAAACCAAAATCTAAAGCTCAACCTTTTCCTGATTTATCTGGGGGAAATATCAATATCAAAGAAAGAAAGCAATGATGCTTCACCAAAAAAAAAGATTGTTATTTTTTTTTTTAAATAAGAGATGTCCTTGGAACACCAGTCACCCGGGAAGGGTATAGCAACCTCGACTTAAAAGCATCTTCATCCTGGAAGGCTTGGCAGACCTGGAGACCTTCCTCTACAATGAACTACCCCCCAGGGAATGTCTAAAGGTTAAACAAGAAAATCATCACAAGCTGTTGATTCCATTGCTGCTGTCCTACGCCATTTCCAGGGACTGGAAACTCTGTTCCCAGGACTCTTCATTACTTGTCTTAGCTGTGAGAACATCAACCAAGCTGCCAGTTAAGTCAGGAAAAGGACTTACTGGAGGTTATTAGACAGAGTGAAGAAGAGTTCCTAAGATTCCAGACAATGGGATTTAGCCATTGTTTAGACAGTGTCAATGTCCAAAATCACACCTCATTGTGGTAGCTCTTGTCGACTAGATAGACACCCACAGATTTCACAAGGATAGCAACATCTACATTGTGTCATCACGACCATGGGAAAGGATCATAGCACCCACTAACACCATTAGATAGATTCATTTCGTACCAACGTTTTTAACCACTGAATTACAATTCAAAATCTGTTTTCTGTAGCTTTATGGAGTCATTTCTAAGACACAAGAGGAGGGGCAATGTGTGGCAAAGTTAGAAGTATAATTCATTGTTGAGTGGTGCCAAGGACTCCACGGGGATGGCAAGAGTTTTAGGATCCTGTACATGTAAATTTCTTGTCTTATTTCCTCAATCAGTTACAGCACCAGGGAGCAAAGACAGCGGCTCCCATCGAGCCCTCCCTGTGGCCCCGTTACCTGAGTGTGTCTTAACACACTAAAGCTAACGTCTTCAGGGATGACCACCGCTAATGATTTGGACCCTGACGACAACAGAAGGGATGTCAATCTCAAGCAAAGTTCAGATCAGAAATTTCATTTACAGCCACGGAATAATGGGTCACTAGTTCTAGAGAAATTATTCAAAGTATTGTTAGAAAGCATCAAGGATCCTAAAGTTTGGATTTTTACTTAAAATACAACAAGTCAGTTGTTGTTTCCAATTATTTCCAAGAAAAGAATAGTTTTAAAGAAAGAAATTCAGCATTTTGAACTGGCCTTGCTAGTTAGAGCCTATTTTAACCTCTAGTTCCAAAGCACTCTCATGTCCCCAAACTTGCCATTATATTGTTTCGTTTAAGCTGTGCATACAGGTACCATGTCCAGAGTAAGTGGTTTCTTCCTGTGTTGTACAGTACCAAACAGCCCTGGACATAGAACCTCTGTATATGAAGTTTGTGTAGTATATGCAAAATCCAGTTATACTATGCACAAGACACTCCCATGATGGTTTTAAATGAGTCATTAACTACATAGGCTCATACCATTTTTTTTAGACTAATATGGAAATTCAGACTTAAAAGGGACAAATGTTCCCTCAACTCTTAGGAGGAATTATATAGCAGTAGGCCAAAATGGGTACCTATCTCCCTTCCCATTACATTTAAAAGCAGTCACTGGAGGCATAATAATAACCTTGCAGATTTAAGGGTGTGCTTGTAGCATTTCCATAGTCACACAGAACTCAGCTTAAATCCTTGCTCCCTAATCCCTCCCCATTCTCTCTCTTCTTTTCCTCAAATTAAACAACTTTTCTGCTGTCATTCTATGCATATGACAGAAAGCCTATGATACTCGTCTGTGTCTGGATTCTATCCCTTAATATGATGACCTCATAGCATCTACTACCCAGCGAATGACGCAGTTTCTTTTCTGTGTGTACGTATACTGTTTCATTTCTCCATCTGTTGAGAGGGGGTTAACCACATCCTGGACACTGTGATGCTTGCCATCCGAGTTAGGGTTTTATTGCTATCCATAGGCATCATGACCTCAGCCACTCCTCTAAAGGAAAATAATGATTGGGGCTGGTTTACAGTTCAGAAATCTAGTCCATTATCATCATGGCGGGAAGAGTAGCAGCAGGCAGGCATATATGGTGCTACAAAGATGGCTGAGAGTTCTACCTCCAGCAAGAAAGTGAATGTCTCATTAGACCTGGCTTGAGCATTTGAGACCTTAAAGCCCTGCCCCATAGTGACACAGTTCTTCCAAGAAAGCCACATCTACTTTAGCAAGGCCACACCTCCTCCAGCAAGGCCACACCTCCAAATAGTACCATGCTCTATGGGTCCACGGGGCCATTTTTATTCAAGCCACCACAATTGCTGTGAGAATTTCCTTCAGATAAATATCCAGGCATGGTATTCTAGATTATATGGCTTAGATTTCTTTTGGGGGGGTGTTGTTTTGATGCATCTTAAGGTTTTGTGGAAGTTGACTGTTCTTTGTTGGTGTTTTTTTACAGTGGAACACTCTACCTGTCCATTCCAGCACTGAGCTATCTCTTCAGCCCTTAGCTTTGGAAAGGTCTGGCTGGTCGCTGAGGCTAGCTTTGAACTTGCTATTGGCTGGCCTAATCTACACTTCCACCAGCACTGTTTCCTTTGTACGTTTTCTAATAGGCCATTCTCACTCGAGTGAGACGGCCTCTCACTGCAGTTTTGATTTGTATTTTGTTGAGGTCCAGCCTGCTTTGGTGTGCTCCTTGGGTAACAACCATCTTCACGTTTTTGTTTTTGTTTTTGTTTTTTTCCCAAAGGCTGTAGAAAACTAGAACGGCAGAGACTGGAACAAGGACTCGGTGGTTAGGCTCTCAGGCTGGGAAATATTCAGGGAATTTTTCAAATTAAGGGAAAATATGTCGCTTAATTAAAAAAAATGTTTTCCCTACATATGATCCCTACACCATACATATGCATAAAGCAAGACTGAGAAATAGATGTGCAACTCAACATAAACCAAGCAGGTAGTATTTGGAAGCTAAGTTAAAAAAAAATACAGCACAGAGGTTGGACCTGAAGCTCCCTCTGCAGCTCCTGCTGTTCTGCCATTTTGTCTCTGTTGACGCCCTTCTTGGCAGGGATGCATGGTCACTACCCTCACATTTATGACGATCATTTTTTGTTGTTATTTTCTATGTTTGAATCCCTCAATTGCATCAATTGGTTTAACCAGTTTTTCCACAGTTCGTCAAGATGAGGTTACAACTGGAGCCTTTCAAAATCATTTCAGGTCTCATGACCAAAGAAAAGAATGGCTCGCTAATCTTTCCTCACATCACACACAGACAAAAAAGATCTGCCAACACTGAAATTTTCTTACAATTAGAAAAAGGCTAGTGTAATAAAAACAATTCATAGCACACGTTTATTTAAGCTAAACTTTCATTTACAAACAAATATTTTCAGGGCAAAAAAAACATAACACAAGACAATAATTTCAAAAGTTATACATAAAATTAACCTTGCAGAATTTACAAATTAATACTCTGAGCAGACGGATAAATTATACATCCTATAACAAAACCCAATCAAAATTCATACAGTCATAATGCAAGATAGTCTCTCTTTACAATCTACCTATTTACACTGGCTCCCACCACAAATGATAATAGTCTACCAATGTGTGCAAACACATCATAGCTACCAGTGTGTGCAAACACAGTATATTTAAAATATATTTAGCAGCATATAAAAATCAGAGGAAAGAGAAAGGAGCTATTACTATTAAATAAAAAGAAATGAAAAGGTAATAATAGAAACAATTCCATAGGAAAATAGATCAAGATATCTTTCTGTTAGGAAATCAACAGCTCGCCGTCACAGAGTAGGTGCCCAGCACTGCCGACACAACAGTTGTGCGGCATTTTAATCCTGAGCACGGAACGTAGAACAACTGAAAGCTTTGGTCAATACAGGTAAACATGAGCAGTTTAGCACAAATTGTTCTTTCTTAGTAGACTATGCCAACTATGAAAAATGACCAATAAGTCCTCATTTTGTCATTCCATTACACCGAAAGACCTTTGAAATTTAGAACCCCTTCTACGCCAACAAAATTCCTGATGAACGGACTACAATCTGATTAACAGTTCCAATATATGTTTAAACGCGTAAGTTATAACCACATTATTTGAACGAGTTAACGGGTAGGTGTGTTTTATTCCAGGTACACTTCTGACTGTCACAAAAGCAGATGTCTTAATAACTCAAATAATTTGAAGTGTCTTTTTTTTATAGCTAGGCACAAAAAAAATTCAGCCACAGTAAAAGTGTGATTCAAGCAATACATCCAATCTTAGGAAGTGTGTGTGTTGGTAGATATTAATATTTCACATACAAGACAGAACAATTTGATTAGGATACACGTGATCTAGCAGATGGATTGAGATAATATTTCCAGTTGATGCCATCAGTAATACGTGCAGGAGACCGTTTTCAGTAAGGAACACGGAGCATCATCGCACTTTCGGCTTCTGACTTATCCCCACTCATGTTAGTTACTGGTACTGTCCTCCCCCGGATCGCCTGTGTCAGAGATTTGACCATCTTGCAAGTTGTGGGCCTTCCAGATTCTCACTGTTCGATCACTGCAAAACAGTACATTTAAAGTGGGCATATGGACAGAGGCAAAGAGGTCAAGAAATAGCTCTCAGAATTCCTCAGGGAAACCTTTTAACAAGGGGGGTCTTTAATGTTTAGTGCAAGTAAACATGTTTGGTGTTGCAGGAGAAAAGCAAACGCAGAATGCTTCCTGCCTACAACTTTTCTGCACCACATGATGCAGAGGCCTCCCGCTCCTCATATCCCCTGATCTGTGACTCCACCACTGCTCTGATGTCACTGGTTCTGCTTTTCACCTTACTGTTTTCTTCTGTTTCTGGCCAGAAGAGAAGGTAGAATTTGTGTCTGCCCTGCTTTCTTTTCCCTTCCTAAGAGTCTAGATTAAGACAGAAAATTCATTGTGAGTCATCAGAAAAGCAAGAAATGAATTCGTCAATCCAACTATTCAGGGGAGAGGGGAAACAGATGCTACTACCACATTCTGACATATTAAATGGAGAAAGAAGCACAACGACTGTTAAAAATAATTTGTTCTAAGTATAATTAATAGCAAATAAGCTGCTTTTCTGAAGACAAAAAAGTTTCAAAATTTGTCATTAATGAATTCTTTTTCCTTTTTTTAAATTAAAAAAAAATTTTTTTAACTTACTCACTTTACTTCCTGCTCATTGCCCCACTCCCGGTCACTCCCTCCCACAATCCTTCCCCATACCCCCTCCCCTTCTCTTCTGAGCATACAGGGTCCTCCCTAAGTCACCAAAAAAAGATCTGGCAGCAGGCTCTAATATAGAAGTAGCCTAACATTCTGGTCAGCCAGACTCAAAGCTCTCCATAGAGATAAAAAAATCATAATTTAGGAGCCAGGGGTGATGGCAAGCTACTACGATCCCATTTCTAGGGTGGCTAAGACAGAAGGTGATGAGTTCTAAACCACCCTGGGCTAAACAGCAAGATCGTATTAAAGATAAAGAGAGGTAATGACAGGAAGACTGCCATGAGAGAGCAATCTGTGTGCTCAGTGTTTCTAAATACTTATGGCCTACAGCATTTGTTGACAGTGAGTATAAGCAACGCACCCAGAGCGGACCCACAAGAGGAGACTTACTCGGCTGCAGTGAAGACATGGGTGGAGTTAACACTTATGGCATTGATGGGGCTGTCATGGCCTCTCATCTCTCCGACTGGCACGAAAGTATCCACATTCCAGAGTTTCAGAATGCCCCCTCTGCAGCCACTAAGCAAAATCGGGTGGCCTGGCACCAAGCCCAGGGCACAGACCCAGTCCTTATGTGCATTTGGGACTTGCTGAAGAGAAGGGAGAGAGCAGAACTTAAGAGGAACCTTACAAAGCGAGCGGTCACACCCCTGTGTCACACCGTGCTTTTAGTGGTAGAACTCAGGGCAAGGAATACAGAACGTCCTTAAAGTTACCATATCCATTTCCATACATTCAGCCATTTAGACAATGAATCTACAAGTTGCTTCCCAGTTTCCATCACTGTTGTCAGTACTAAAGACAGAAATATCAGGAATCTATAGAATCTAAAAAAGACTCAGAAACAGAGAAAAAATTTTCTCCTCTTTTCTACCCCAATCGTACATAATCAAACAAGTTTGTAAACTACAAGCTGGGCATGTGGATTAAAAGAACCACGTCACGAAATCATTCACTTTGCCAGACAAAGCTTAAGGAAAGGGGAGTTTAACTGTATACATCATGACGAGCACAAAAACTATGAGACGATAGCATGACCAAATTTTAGGTATAAACATTTATATTCACAGCACAAGAAAAATCACAGCCATGAATAAATGAATATATGTGTTTGAAAGCACCTGAACACGGTATATACACCTGCTGTCAAGTGTTTTCTATTAACGTTCATGCTACTGGTTCATTCTGTCTTTAGCTTGAAGGTTGAAAGCAGGGAAGGGGCAGCAGTTGTAATCCCTCTAAGTAGACCCATGGAGCACTGATGGTACTAAGAATTATAAACAACTCTCTTTGTTCACTCATCTTTTTTTCCCCTTAAAGCTAGGAGTGAAAGGCAATGGTCAGCGCACTGACATGGTGCGGCCCTGCTGTAGTGTGTGGACGCACTGCCCATTGAGCTCAAGGAAATGCTCCCACAACAGAGGAGGGTCTTCCCTCCAGATAACCGCGGGGCTGCTTGGAAGAGACGTGTATTTAAAAACCATGAACAAGTACAACTGCTCTGCCTGAAGGTGACCTATTTAATAAGCAGATCTACGCAGAAGTTCTACTTCATCCTAGCATGCATTAGTAGAAGACTCACATTCTTGCGGTGAAAACTCTTGAAGTTAACACACACGTACAGTATATCTGACATGGAAAGTATAGAATCTGAGGCGAAGCTCCACGGCTTCCACCCAAATGCCTACTCTCGCCCTACAGAAGACCACTCAGTTGTCTAGACTTTGGGTCTAGTCAAATCTGATGTGTGATGTTTACATTTATTTGCAGGCTGCCTTTATAATAAAGATTATAAAATTATTTTTAAAAAAATTAAAGGAAGTCTCTAAGAGAAATCTCTGGCTGAACAGCGATAATCTAAATAGAACCCCTCTCCCCCACTGCCACCACCATCGAGCTACTGGACAGACTCCTGTGTGGTGTCGAAAATATTCACTTCACACCCCGTGGAGTTTCCGAATTACCTGAAGAAGGCCTTTCTGAGCTAAGTCCCATTTCTTGATTCCGTTGTCTCTGGACCCACTGAATAAGTTATCACCTTGAATGGCCAGTGCTTCTATCCCATCATAATGAGGAGGCTCAAAGTTGTGGGTGGGACTTACAGTTCCAAGAGCTCCTTCAGTCACATCAAACATCTGCAGGAGAGAACCAGGGAGAAAGGAGTCATCCCATTCAACTTTTAGACGAGCGCCTCCAGGTGCTTATTCAAAGCCACACAAGTGTGCATTGAAAGGATCTGCTAACTGCATTAACTGTGGGAAAGGACTCTGAGGAATACCCTTGGCCCTGTTTTACACACTTGGTTTGCACATCACATCTTCTGCAAACTTCAAGGAAAGCAATTAGGTCTTTTTTTCATGTCTGAATAAACAAATGAGACACTCAAAGCTGAAGACATGATGTATGGATGTATTTGAGGTTGAAATATGCAAATCATGTTATTCCGCTAAAATCAGGTGGTGTGTCAATCCCAGATTCCTTCTTCACCTTCCCAAAGCTACCCTCCCAACCTTTTCACTTTTGCATGGTTGAAAAAGACAACCTATGATTGAATAATATCAAAATCAGTCAATGCAGATATAGCTCAGTGGGTACAGTTCTTGACTAGAATGTATGAAGTCCAGTGTCAGTCCTTAGAACAGGATACAATTGGGTGTGATGACTAATCTCGGTTGTCAACTTGACGCATCTGGGAAGAAGGAACATCAATTGAGGAACTAATTGCCTCCATAAGATGGGCCTGTGCACAAGTCTGTGGATCATTTCCATAATTTACAATTGATGTGGAAGAGACCATTTGGAGTGGTACCATCTCATTAGCCTATGGATGTATAAGAAAGGTATAAGAAGCTACCTGTGTAAGGAAATTAGCTAAACATGAGCATGGAGAAAGCCCATAAGCAGTATTCTCCTGTGGTCTCTACTTCAGTTCCTACTTCCAGAGTCCTACCTTGAGTCCCTGCCTTGTGTTCCCTTAATGCTGGCCTATAATCAATAATGCAATAAACTCTCTTTTCCCCAAGTAGGTTTTGGTCAGAAATTTTATCACAGCAACAGAGAAGTAAACTAGGACACTAGGTGTAGTGGTACCCATTCATAGTCCCTACACTTGAGAGCTAGATGCTGTAACACTAGTTGTCCAAGTCATTTTGACCACAGAGTGAGTTCAAGGCCAGCCCAAACTACCTAAGACCCTTTCTCAAAACAAAAACAACCAAACCAGTAACTATAAATAAAGAAAATATTGCAAAAACAAAAGAAGCAAAGGGTAAAATTGGGGGCTAGGTGACTAGTTAAGAGAAAGTGATCTTGCAAAGTTCTGAGAAAAAGTGACTGCTGCGCCATGTCAGGTGCAAGAAGAACATCCAGTTCACACCTGCAATGTGCAAGAAACATCGCAGAAGAGGGAGACAGAAAGAAAGAGCTAGAGGATGGGGAGGGTTGTGAAACACTGTCTTCTAGACCCGACCTGGCCAGTGAGCTCAGAAACTCACAGCAGCTCTGGATATCTGCAAAAGACCTTCTGAAGCCTGTGGCCTCTCAACACTAGTCATAGATGAGGGAGGCATTCGTGAGCCTCCTCCCCCTCCCCAAGGAGCAATCGACAGCTAATACTTACTGGAGGAGGGGGAGTATCTATGCTAAATAATATAATCATTGAGGATTAGGGCAAGTCACCCACGATCCAGTAAATAATCCCCACCTGCTCTCTTGCAAAGCAAAAACCCAATTAACCTCAATGGTTACGAGGAGAAAGAAAAGAGAAGTGGGGCAGGGCTTAGATTAGTGAATACTTCAAACCTATCACTCAAGAAAATGTAATTTAAACTCTGCTCATACACACTTTGATGTAGTGGTCTTTTGAGCCCGTGATGATTAGGTCCTGTCCGTTGGAGATCTGGTCTACCGTAAGGCACATAACAGGGCCCAGGTGTCCCGTTAGCTTTCCTGTAGACTGAAACCTTTAAAGAGAAACAAAACGACCGTTGAGAGCGCTTCACAGCAAGGTGGAAGAAGACCATACAATCTATGTTTGCTCACAATATTATTCATTGATTTTCCTTTCAATTTCAGATCCTGCCTCTTGAAACTCTGCGTTGACTAAATAGAAATGGCCAAACTAATATCCTATGACAGAAGCTGGAAACTACTTAGATCCTATCCCAAAGTTTAATGTAACTTATGAATCACACCAAATTCTGAGAAATTGTCAAAAGATAATCTTAACCCCTCCAAATAAACTTCAATCTATTAAATATATGAATGTATGAAAGTCACCTTCAATGACTAATCCTTCTAAGACTCGATGTGTAATTGAATAAGACATTGACATCACTGCTTACAACATCAATGAGGCTATCAAAGTGAGGTTATTTTATTGTATACATGAACATATTACATACAACACATGCACATACACCATCCACATATGTACATATGAACATATCTGTATGCATCCACATCTGTGTGCCACTGCATGTATGAGAAATAGGAGAGCCTTTTCATTATTCATTAGTAAGACTGAACATGGGTAGACCAGATATCTGATAGGTGGAAGAATAAACAAAGCTACCAGGCATGGTGGGTCATAGCTGTTGACCCAACCTTCTTTTGAACTCAGGAAGTTCCAGGGCACACTGAGCTAAATAGCAAGAACTCCTTCCTCCCTCTCCAACTCCTTTTCTATTAACGCATGCCATCAGTTGTCAGAAGGTAACGATGAGCTTATATGGCAGTCCTATCTCAGAGCAAGCTGCTGGAATACAGCAATGCCTTTAACTTCTAGGACGTTAATAATACGGTTCCTTAAAAACTGTTTTCTAGTCATTTTGTTAAACTAAACCTGTATTTAGTTCTGATACTAAAACATAGATTTGTACTAATGAAGCAATTAAAGAAACAATTCTGCTTAAATCTTATCAAATCATTCCTTTTTCACCCCCATTGAATATGTAAATTGTATTGCTCTACCCAAAATGAAATATAGGTTGAAACATTTTTTTTTTTAATGTGAGCCAGAAAGGGCATTGGTGGTGCATGCCTTTAATCCCAGCACTGTGGAGGCAGAGGCAGGTGACTCTCTCAGTTCAAGGCCAGCCTGGTCTACAGAGCGAGTTATAGGATAGCCAGGGCTATACAGAGAAACTGTCTCCCAAACAAACAAGCAAACAAAAAAAAAAAAAGTGAACTAGAGGACATGTGGAAACCAAATTCCACAAGCATTAATGTCATCAGTTTCGAAAGCTGCATTTGATATACACAAGAGATACAGTCTCTAAAAGCGCTACCTTTTGAGGTCCCACATTCTGACAGCATTTCCAGAGGCCGCGTAGAGGAATGTGCCAGTTGGGTTTAGTGCAATTTGATTGATCTGGCTCTCTCCGGAAGGAATAGCCACTGTCCGGCTGGTGCTTGCAGAACAAGCTTCTCCCAGAGTAACTTGGCCTGAAGACCTAGTAGGTACAAGGCAAAGTAAAGGAAGTTGTGTTTTCAGATCCGAGCTTGGCTGGCAGCTGAGTTCTTAAGAGCCTCTCTGTAGACAACAGCAGGACCTACCTCGGCTCACGGCCACTTGCATGCACGGAGCCTGACACAGTATCCAGCACTTGGTCACACCAAGAATGAGTATTGGCCAACTAAGAGAACATGTGTATGAATAAACCAGGATGCTACGGTTTAAATTCTTAATGTGTGTGTCTATTATGCTACAAACCCCATGTCATAAGACGGAGAAGACTAAAACATCCTTTATAAATGACCCTAGGTACTAGATTAAATCTCAGTGAATATTGCAATGACTCAGGGGCAGTACAGTCTCCTGCAGTTTGCCGGAGCCCTCTGCTGGCCTGGCTCACCAGCATTCATTCGTATATCAGAATTGTTTTCTAAGATTAAGAACTCTGAGTGGGACATTTCAACTACTGCCAGCTTTAGTTGAATAGACCCTCCACTTGGTTTTTGAAAAGTTACTCGCAGTTTACTTATATTTCCTCCAAAAAATTTACATGACGAGTTGTTTCTAACGTTGAAATCTTTTCCCTGACTAACATTTAAAGTACAGGGTTAAAAACCAATCTTTCTGGCTTGACATTAATGAGCAACTTCAACTGAGACCTTTCTAACTGGAGATAGGGAATTCTTTCTCTGCGGAACTTCTGGAACGATCGGGCGTCCTATCCAGTGCAGGAAACAGGGACTCTGGAGTAAGGAACTCTTAACAGCTAGCAATCTCTACTGTTAACTAGAAACTAATTCAGCGTTCTCTTTCCTCATGTATACAGTTACTGAGTTCACTTCAATTTTGATTCGGGAAAAGGGGAATGTCAATTTTACAATCAAAATACTAATTATTCGTTTTGTAGTTTTCAGACATTACAACAGCACACAGTGAGAAAGGACTCTTGCCCCTACTGTCCAATACAAGCTGTAGTTAGAACACTCGTGCTAGCTGCAACACAGGAAGTGTGCCCATCCTAAAAGGCACTTGGTTATTTCAAGGTTAGTGAAAGGTTGTAAATACTTCCTTTCTACCAACAACGACCAGCCATCTTCCAACGACTGATACTTATTTAAGTCACGTAATTCCTTAAAGTAATAAACGGTGTGCTTGAGCATGGCCTCAGCGTTTGGGAAAGGGAAAAGACGAAATCCACACTTGGTAAAAGCATAGTCTGGTCCACCTTTTCCTTCTCACTCTCCATTCTTTGTTGTGCTCTAAGATTTCCTCCCATATTGTGTCTGCATGTTTATGTGAACACTTAAGCATCCTCTGAGGATTAGCTAGGTATTTTTAAAAAACTAAAATACACACGCAGCCTTATATTCTATTGTATTTTATAAAAAAAAAAAAGAACTATTCACTCTTCACGCTGTTCTCAAAAAGTACTTACGTTAATGTTCGAATGCACTTCGCTGACTCTCTGATATCCCACACCTTAATATAAGATGTTGACACTGTGAAGACTAGACTGGTGTAATTACAGTATTTTACAGACACAACGTTGTTAGGGTGAACCCCTAATGACATAATTTCCTGTCCAGTCACGAGATTCCAAACTTTACAAGTACGATCTGAAACAAACAAAGAAAACAGAAGACATGAACTATTTTAGGTTCTTTTACCAGGAAAAATTATTTAAACAACATCCCACCATGGGAATGAAACAGCAAAGGATGAGGGTACTTTGCAATTTTCCTGAACTAAGCACCATAGGGCAGCCTTGAATGTCTGTGGTAATTTCATAGTCAAGGTAGGTAAAGGGAACAAACAAAGAGAAGGAGGTCTGCTATCTGCCTCATTGTTTTAGTTTCTTAAACGCAGCAAAGGGTCTAAGGGTGCAGGGTTGGAGGTCTGTAAATCTACTAGCTAAATTAACACAGGAAAACCATTTTACTCTTGAGTTCCTTCATCTGTAACATGAGGCTACAGCATGTAGCTCATGGGAGCTGTGGTATTAATGCATATTTGTGTCATGGCTCACAACCTCTGATGTGGTACTAAGAAATGGTGGCTGCTACTGAGTTTTTGCCACGCTGTAAATTTTAATTATCTCTTGTAAATCTCCATACCATCCATTTCAAAAATCTAGAACGTGGTACGCGGTATCCATCACCAAAGGGAGAAGCATTCTCTCACCAAGTGCATTCACAGAACTAAACAGCGGATTCACTCCCTTCCCTACTAACCAGAGATTTTTAGATTTTGTGCAATTTAGATCCTCAAACCGGCCTCTCGGATTCGCTTGAATTAAATAGTCTTTTCATAATCCTGTTTAAAAGCTATTTTTAAATAGATACGTGTGAGCATTGGATGGTTACCAGCACTGTTTCTTAAGTTCATTTCCTGTGCATGCGTGTTTATGTGGAGGTATGTGCACATGAGTGCAGGTGTGTGTGAAGGCCAGAAGAGGGCGCCAGATTCCCCAAAACTGGAGTTTCCGGCAGTTGTGGGCTGCATGACTTGGGAGGTTGGCAACAACTAAAAATCCTACAGAAGACCCCGGGGCAGCCCTCACCACTGAGCCATCTTTCCCAGCCATTTCTAGCACCTTTTGATCCAGTGAAGAGAAGGTCATCAGTCGAATCCACGCAGAGCACAGCTTTCGTGTGCCCCTCAGCTACGTGAACACACTGAAGGAAAGACGCTCTGATTCCTCTGCAGGCAGGAAATGGGTTGATAATGCCCCTGAGGTGGGGGAGGGGGGGGAAGATCGACTTCAGTATCTCTATTATTAAACTAGGTTTACTTCCCCCCTCCCCACAGTTTCCTTAAAAATCCCTTATAAGCAATTATTAATAATATCCAGACTGTTCCCTTGATTCTTTTAGCAACAAGGAAGTGGGTGACGTGAGAGGCGACAGCAGGGCGGAACTCATTGGGTGTCCACCAGCAACCAGTTCCGCCAACACTGAGAGGATAGAATGACATGAGTGGATTTTCTTCCTAAGCGCGCCAGCCCTCCTCTGACAGCTCTTCCTTGGTCTGACCAATAGGGAAGTAGAAACGAGTGACTCAAAAGCCATGACTTTACATGGAGCAGAATGAAATTCTAAGCCTAAAACGAATGTACTGGACAAAGCGTGACACATGAGACCTAAGGCACACAGAAAGCAGTTCTCAAAGAAAAATGGGGTGGGGGGGATAGAAATATGGATAGAAAGGCATTTAGGGGAATGGTGATGTTCTGGCATCAGCAACTTAAAGGGGTGGGAAGAAAACCTTTGATGATCTCAAAGATTTTAAAATGAAAGACGTAACTCTTGGGGAACGGCTTACAGATTACTATCTCTGTATCCTACAGTATTTCCTCCTCATGAGCGTCTGTCTGGTCTGTGAGGGGGGCCATGCACTGGAGACCGAAAAGGTTGTCAGTGCCCTGTCTGCCCCTGACGTTCAAGGGGTTTATGAATGCAAATGAGCATCGGGAGGAGGGAAGACGACCAGAAACGGTCACTCAAACGCGCTGCTGATTCTTCTTGCTGTGAGCTACAACGTCAAATGTTTCTGTTTTGAGACTCTTAGCATTACTACTCATAATTCTCTGAAGGACAATTCCATAGAGGAGGAAAACACCACCCTCGGCGCTCTTAGAAATCAAAGATCAATAAAGGGGGCAGAACCACCTCAAAAAACCCCCAGATATTAACTTCTGGTTGAGCCTCACGTGGAAAAATATTGGACAAATCATCATAAACACTTTTTAAAAGTAAATGCCCATCAGTTTAAGACATAACACACTGGCCAATCTTAGGGGGTTGCTCCCTGGAGGGTTTGTAGATGATGAACGAAGATACATGATGACTCTGATAAAGTCCATCAGAGGATGCCTGTCAGAAAGAGTGATGTGACTGTGGAACTCGTGTGCTTGAAGAAGGCACACCAGGGGCAAAGGGTCAATCTGGAAGACCTTTGGGATTTAATCAGTCCTTCACTGGCTCTAATAACAGAAGCAGCTTGCTAATTAAATTGATAACTTAATAGGAGGATATTGTACTGGATCGCCTGGGGGCGGGGAGGATTACCCAAACAGGATGTCAGTTATGTGCAGCATTAACACGATCACTGGGTAAAATTTAAACCTATCCTTACAGTCAAAGATAGGAGAGACTCATATCTCCCACGGACTAAACCACCAACCAAGAGTACCAAGAGTACACAGGGATGGATCCATGGCTCCATCCGCATGTGTAGCAGAGGATGGCCTTGTCAGACATCAATGAGAGGAGAGGCCCTTGGTCATGGGGGGGGTGGGGAGAGCTCGATGCCCCAGTTTAAGGAAATGTCAGGGCAGGGAATCAAGAGGGAGAGCATCTTCATGGAGGCAAGGGGTGGAGGGCTAAGATGGGGGGCTTTCCAGAGGGAAAACCAGGAAAGGGGATAACATTTGAAATGTAAATAAATAAAATATGCAATAAAAATTTTTAAAAATAAAAGACTAACTTCTAGAGAGAGGGTGGTGCCTGTTGAGTTTAAGGTAAAGCGCAACTATTTGTGGTTTCTCTATCGAAATTGCCAAGGGTTGGCTCAAGAAGTAAACACAGTAGGACGTCATGCCAGGCCATCTGCATTCTGCTCAGACCACCTCAGAAATGGACTTTATTTAGCTCTAGATGCTGTGCTTTATGAACACCAAACACTAGAATCTTTCCAACTTCAGGAAAAAATAAAATAAAACTGTCAAGATGATAGAAGTACGTGTGTGGGGGGGAAAAGGACATAATTGTGAAACTAAAATATTTAGAGTGGTGTCACATATACACACAAAAGAGACTAAATTAGTTCTCATATAGCTGAAGGAGGCTGGCAAAAAAAAAAAAAAAAAAACCCACAATGGATAGAAACATACAGGAGGTAAACAGGCTAATTTTAAGAACATTATTTAATATACTGTAGTTCCTTGTCTTCTTCTTTCTCTTTTCTTTTTCTTTTTCTTTTTAAACTTTGGAGTGAAAGAAATTCCACATCTCCAAAAGGGATCCTGGAGATTATCTCTGGATATACAAAGACAAATATACATATATACAGATGTATGTATGTATGTATGTATGTATGTATGTATGTATATTCCAATTTATCTGCCTTCATGCAAAATTTCAGATTGGAATCAATTCCCGTAACTTGTTTGTAATGTAAGAATTTAAACAAATGAAAAGTGAAATGGGAGAAACGCTACTCTGAAAAGTGTGAGCACTGTGAAGCTTACAGACATGCTTTGAGCATTTAAGGAGTGTTATCCTTCTGGAAGAGGCTACGGTCACTGTACACATAGAGAAGAAGTAACTACGAAAACCGTGTTAGCAGTGTGAGAGCTGTTTGTGACTTAGTGACGCAAACCATCGCGAGAACACAGCTGCACGGTTAAACCACTGAGCTGGCCCGCACCGCGTCTCCTGATACCACATAAAGGAACAGGTCAGGGGACCAGCTGTGCCTCCCGACACAACATGGGGTACCAAGCTAACATGCCTAGCCCAGCTAACTTCCAGGGAAGCAGGGAGCTTTTGTTATTCTTACACAGTCTTTGTTCCTGCACACATATGTGTGGCATGCATATATGTTTGCATGCTCCCACATGCGTGGGCTCATGCCACTGGGGACAGGCACAAGTGTCACAGTATAAGCAGACCTAAGGCTGTGGTCAGGTGTCTTTCCGCCTTGTGTCCTGAGGCAAATCTCTCACTATTTCTGCTGCTCTCACAAGCCACCTTGCGCCAGGGTCCTCTGTCTCTGCTCCCCTAGTGCTGCCCAGTCATAGGCCTCTACAGCTGCCCGAGCATTGCGTGCGTGCGCGCTGGAGATTCGAAACTCTAGTCTTTCTGCATTCCTCTGAGACAGCTGTCAATACCACTGGTTATCTAGCGTTCTGAAGAAAATTAATCTCAGTGCTGAAAGGTAAACGTATTCAAAGTATTCACTAGGTGATTAAAGTGTTCTAAACCATTCAGCATAGTAGGGCTGTTAATATTTTTCTCTCAGTCACCACTAAGATGATGGAGAAATGTGGGTTCTGAAAGTACGCATAAGGTATTTTTATTGTCTCCTCATTAATCTGTTCACATTCTGAAATATAAAAATGACCATTAAAACATTTCTTTAACTTAGACTAAATTATGTAAATGTGTATGAAAGTTGATCTGAGTGGAGAAGAAAAAAAAAGCCCTCATTTTTTATCCATGCAAACCAGTGGATAATGCTTCGAGATTAATTTCTTCTCCCTTCCCCTGCCTACCTTCTGGAGGATCTGCTGATGTTCAGAAAAATGACCATAAGACAAGGAAAACAAGGGGAAAGAGGAAACAAACGGGTAAGTGTGGAGGGAGGGAACAAGAGAAAAAGAGAAAGAAATGAAGTCCCTCCCCAAATCCGTAACATGAAAAAACGGTAATGCTATTTTTTTAAACTTCATTTATCAGTTTTAAAAAATTAGATATAAGATTTTCTTCCGATTTTGTCACGACTGTATACTTTTTAGAATCTAGTATGCGGTTACAAAATAAACATTTTACTTCTAATTGCTTAAACCCACAGGAAAAGACACCCACACAGCTCCTAGTCTTAGAAGCAGCAGGACTGCTCAGCCCTAAGGTTCCCATCCTTCTGACCTTGGGAGTGGTGACACATGATTATCTTTTCCATGATTATCTTGTTATATAGGCAACAACGAATAAGCCTCTATGCTTCTCCAAGTGTTTGCCTTCTACGTCACAAGATAAACTCACAGGATACATTGAAACTAACGCTTTAAAATATTAGTGCTCTTACAAGGCTTACAGTGAGCTATGCATGCAATTAAAAAAAAACAAAAACCTGAGCTTTTTTAGATTTGCTCAGGATTTCTAGGCAGCGTTTAGGACAGCAGTGGAATTCAGGGACATAGGAGAAAGAGGAAGAGAGTACCTGTGTACCTCCGACAAAGAGGGGTCACTTTCATCAGACCTACAGTGAAAGAGTTAGAGTCGTGAGGAAAAAGAACAGATATCCAAACAGGCAAGACACTGACAACAGACCGAAATCAACAGTGTATTGAACGGAATTTTGTAAACACTCCCTTTCTGTTTGCATCGGAAATCGGCAAGTTTAAAGAATAGTTAAATGAGACACAATGGGAGGGGGCTGGCAGCTTTTGGTTTTCCACCAAGTTTAGGGGACAGAAACTCTGTACCTATTACTAACCCACAGATTCCACCTCCGCTTAAACTCAGGAACCAGCGAGGAACAGTAACAACATCACTCCAAGGCTGAATTTGATGACTACCTCAAAAAGAACATTCTAGTAACTCTGCACGGAATTAGCTTGGTAATTGCTGTTTTAGCTACATTCTAGTGTGGATGTTTGGCAAATTCATTCTATATTTGCAAGTTTAAAAACCCGTGGTTTTAACTTATTTTCAAAACCAGAGTTCTGACTAAGAGGTCCCTCCGTAATAACTGGTTAGGTAAGACACTTCCTGCACTCCACCCGGCAGACTGCAGTGCACTAGCTGTTAGGAACTTAAAATTGTGCAGTGTCCTGGGGAGAATGGGGAAGGTAGCGGTGGCCTGAAACCTGCGGAGAGCCAAACTGTGAGGTCCGCATGGCACAGATGAAAAATGACAGTCTACAAAACAGGGCCCCAAAGAAAGGCAGATAAGGGGAAGGGAATTTTCAAAGCATGAGTTCAGTTGAATCAACATATTACTTACGGGGATAATAGCCATAAAATTAGTGCTGTCCATTAAATATATTTATAACAAAATAGTAGACTACGAGGAGATTATTAAGATTGTTAAGACTGACAGAAAAGAAAAGGTGAGACAGGTCTTAATCTGTACCCTAGACTGTTCTGAAAGCCACTATGTAGCCCAGTCTGGCCTTGGATGTACAGTCTGCCCCCAAGTACCCCACTTCAGCATCTTAAGTGCTGGGTTACACTTGTGAGCCACTATATTCTACATGTGACAGAAGGTTTTAGAATTATTGTGAATGCAAAGTACCTGGAATTTACCAAGTCTTCACATAGTGAAAACGGATTTCTGCGATATGTTTTCTAATGCCCTACCCTCCTCCATGATGGGCCAGCTGACTGACAGCAAGGGCTGCTTTGTTCACTAGCACAATATTTGCCTTTCTGGGTCAATTTAAAGGGCATGCCCTCTGGTGAGTACATTTTTTAAAAAAATTAAGAAGGAATATCTAAGTAACTGATTTGTGAATCGAGCGGATTAAAAAATGATTTCCAAATAATGCGTATAATTACATTTATAGGGCCATTTAGTCCGATCTAAGCAATATTAGACAGAACTTTTAAATGGCAGCCTATAAATTTCAGAGATGTGGCATGCGGGACGATAACAGCACAGGAAGCCAATCGCTTGTGGCTGGGAGGAGGGAGGATGTTAAGTGCATACACTCACAAAGGGGTTATTCGATGGCAGGCAGACAAGCCAGGGCACACGACTACATCACGACAGTCACATGATCACTGACTTTTTAGAAGAAAGGTTCTGGCTCAGCACGGGGACACCTTTTTACTTCTACGTTAGTAAAAAAAAAAAAAAACAATATTTTTCCACATCCTAGCCTCTCTCCACCACTGCCTTCCAGTTCCACATCCTCCAACCACAAGGGCAATGTTTGACTCGGATAACACAATCACTGGAGCTTACGGGAGATTTATCTAGGACCCCCAAATGCTAGGAGCATGCGGCCTTTGTAAGCTGTCTTGTCTACCAACGGTGACACCTTCGCCACATTTCCAATAGAGTCTGTCGGAGTTAGACACTTTTGGGGAGCTTAGGGAAGCTGGGAGATCCAAATAAGTTTTTGGACAACATCGAATGTTCGAAGATTCTTTTTTGTTTTGTTTTGTTTTTTTTTAATTCTAATTTCCTTGCATAGGACTAGGTGAGATGAGAACTGAAAGCACAGCCGTGCACTGAGGGAGCCATGTTCAGCAGGGAAATGATCTCTTAAGTCTGGCCACACCGCTCCTTTCCATTTAAAAAAAAAAAAAAAGGTACAAAAATATGGCGGACTCCACCTCCCAAACAGCGCGGGCGAAAGGTCCGCACGGACTGTTCTAGGGGGTACGGAGTCCAGGGTGGGAGGCCAGGGCTCTCTTCCACGACATACTTATCCTGCTGAACTGGCGCGCTTCCCTGAGAAACGGTAAGGCGATTAAACACATTCAGTTCGTTACGGGGCCGGCTTGGTGGGGAGGAAGGAGGTGAGAGGCTAGTCTCGGAAGCGCCAGAATCTGAGCTACAAGAAAAAAGAACATTGAACAGGTGGCTTTAGTTGGTTATGCTCTGTTAGGAACGTTCTAGAAACATGCTTTGTAAAAAATTCTTTTTATTTATAGAATTCCTTTTTTTGGGGGGGGGTGGAGATTATGCTCTCCGAACAAATTGTAAGAAAACAATTTTGCCAGACTTGGTCACACAGGCCACAAGAAGTCAAGAAGCCGGCAGCGGAGAGAAGAGTCACCCTAGTGCGATCCAAAATCCTCATCTACAAGGCAAGCCCAACTTCATTACAAATCTAAATAGAGTTGAGAGCAAGATACTTGCTGTGCAGGGGAAGCGGCTGGCCCAAAGCGCTCAAGACCAACTGGCCTAATCAGTTGACTTTTAAGTCATTCGTTTTCTCCAGTCTACCGTTTATCAACAACTCCTGAGACCCTGGGCTCCACGAAAGAGGTGACTCCCTTCTTTAAAGCTACAGAAAGCAAGGATGAATAGAAGGAAAGCTAGCGGGCCAGTCAAGTCAGCTCCACCGATGGTCAATGTAGAAATGGAGTTAAGTTATTTCTAGGCACAGGAGAAGAGAGTGGGGGCATAAGATTTGTCCTCTGAGGGACAGAAAATATATGAACACGTCTTTAGGTTAACGAAGCAAAAGAATACAGTAAGTTTCCTGATATTTCAGTGCAGATGGGCACAGGTGCTTTCTGCCATGGACCCATCTCCCCCAAATAGCATTTGGGATAAATGGGAGGTTGGGGTGTTTTACAGGATGATGTTAATTCACTCAACTTCTGCGAGTCGTGGTGGTGGTGGTGTCGTTGATGAGCACCCCTGCAAAGGGTGCGGCAGTCTATACTCTGCACCACTAACTAACCCCCATGAAATAGGAAAGAGATGACTGAGGATGACGTCAACAGTCCAAATGTGAGAAGGAAGGAAATGTCCCCCACGCCATGCCGTCTTAGCAATACAGAGTCTATGGTCACTTGAGGGAGGGAGAAGGCAAGTCAGTTTCAGAGGACAGGTGAAATTAATTTTTGAAATTTCACGGAAGACGATTTGAAAGGGGGGCTCCATAACTTTTAGTCAGAAAGCATAGTAGTGCGTTCAGGGATACAGGGAAATAACTGAGGAAAGTGTTAGTGGCGTGAACAGGGAGAAAAGCGTTCAAGTATATGAATGGTGGACGTGTGACCATGAAGCAAGAAGACCGTTAGCCAAGCCAAGAGTTCTCTCGCGTGTATGCGAAACCAGCATAAGCACACAGTCAGCAGCTGCCCTACGGCCAGCCGGCCAGCGTCGGCTGCAGGGGACCTTTAAGCCACCGAGTAGATGAAAAGGACTGAGGACTTGGACTTACTGTTTCTGCTCCTTGGTCTTTGCTTTGTCTGCTTTCTCATATGCCTTTCTCCTTGTTACAGGGGAAGGCTCTGGTACTTTTTTTTCTGATACAGATGGCTGCCTGGAACTACAATAGGAAACAATTTTAATTATCTTTTTACTTACTTACTTGTCTGTTTTTATTTTAATTATTTTTAAGATGTCTACATTTAAAAACCTCGACAGTCAATCTGATCTAAAAGTTCTAAATTTATTTCTTGTTGGGGGGGGGATCTCGAATAGGAAAATACATGACTTATTTTTCATTGTTAGGAGCTCAACAATCACAAATTTTTAAGTTAGCAGTTTTATTAATTATGTGCAAGTCTGTATCTTTAATGCGAACACTAATAATATTGCCAAATAAGCAGGATAGATAGTTTAAGGACCCAGGCTTCGTCAGATTGTTTCATCTGAAGGAAAATTATTTAAAAGTTTTACAAGAAGAAAACTACTAGAATCTGAGAAATAAAACAATAAGGAAACAAGAGAATTGCAATATAAGTAGTCACGCAAGACCAATAATGACAATTATTTTTACCAAACTGGATCCAGACATCCATTAGGAATTTCATATATTTCAGTAATGACCTATTCTTGTCGTTAGCTTTAGATTGTAAAAGCTAGGTGTGGTGGCTCGAGCATTTAAGAGACTGGGACAACAGGTTGTTTGAGTAAAACCCTGAATTCCACATCCACGAGGCAAACCAAATTCAACGTTAGACAGCGTAGAGTTAAAAAGCCCGACCTCTCACTTCACAGGTAAAACGGCCAACTCCAGCTCCACAGTCTTGAGAGCGATTTGCCTGCTTGGTTTACTTTTAAGTTAGTGACTTTTCTCCCATCCCGTATTTTCTCAATCATTCTCAATCATTGAGATACTGGGTTCAATAGAAACAGGAATTATAGTTCTGGATCCTGGCCTGCACAGTGATTTTATTTTATCTTTTAAAGGCAGCCTGGGATAACAATGAATGAGACCCTGTGTCAAAAACCTTCCGGGATTAAGAGCAGAAGTGTGGAGCGGTTGCCGAACAGATAAAACTTAGGGACTCGGAGCTGCGTGGACGCAATGATAAACGGTGCTCGTCTCAGCAAGCTGCACTTAGAAGGAAAAGACACGGGATGAGTTTCCACAACCAGCCTTGATCATTAAATCTCACGTGTCTGAAGAATCCCAGCAATTCTGCATTCTGTCCGTGGTAAGGAAATGAAGGTGGTGCCATGGGGACTGTAGGCGCTCCCGGGCCAAGCGCATGCACAAACTTAAACTTCTAAGAGCCTGAGTCTGACAGGGTGGTACAGGCATGGGGTCTTAGCATGTAGGAGGCGGAGTCATTAGCCTTGGCCACACAGCTCCATGCCAGCTGAGGCGCCAAGAGACCGCCTCAGACAAGGGAAGAAGAAAGTGTAGGGACTCCTAAGTCCAGCCCCCCAAGCTCACGAAAATGTAGAGGAAAACTGTATGAAGAGACCAAGTCAAAAAAGACATTTTTCTATAATCTGAATAAAGGAGACATTTATAAATAGATATATTACCTGCATGGAGATTCCAGGCCACAGACTTAGTCCTGAAGTTCTTAAAGTGCCTGTCACAAGGCAGACTAAACGCTGAACACACGCAAGTCCCTAGCTGTCCCTCATCGGTGTCACTACCTTGATTAAAACTGCTGTGCCCTGGTCCTGTCACAGCTCGGAAGCTATGGCTACCCTGGTTAGCAGCCTCCAACATTAATCACATAAGCACATGCAGGAAAATCCTGGTTAAAGTTAATTTGGTAACTGAAGCTGATAGATGCTGCTGAGTGGAAGGTAATGGGAAGGCCTTCACAACAGGAAGAATGTCACGGAGAACACGCACGGAGCAAGTTCACTACTTTGCATTATCTGTAGAGCCGTACATCGCATGCTGTTTTAGGCGTAATATTTCACACACATGTGCACTCGTATCAGAAACCATTTGCTACGTAAGAGTTAGTTTGCGAAAAACATCACTAAGAATCTTTACAAGCGGGAAGCCGGAGAGATTGCTCGGTGGGTAAGAGCACTGGCTGCTCTTTCAAAGGTCCCAGG
The DNA here is from genome assembly GCF_021556685.1 of Rattus norvegicus. Lineage (NCBI taxonomy): Eukaryota > Metazoa > Chordata > Mammalia > Rodentia > Muridae > Rattus > Rattus norvegicus. The sequence continues at coordinate 131,696,074 of NC_141540.1, forward strand.
TTCAATCCCCAGCACCCACATGGTGGGTCACGGGCATCTGTAACTACGGTTCCAGGGTATCAGACATGTTCTTCTGACCTCCACGACACACGCCCATGCAAAACACTCATATACAAATAATAAAAATGAACATCTAAAAAGAACTGATGTTTAAAAGGGAAATAAAGTTCTAATTTTAATGAAACTACCAACACACACACACACACACACACACACACACACACACACACACTCAGAACAGAAGTGAAGAGAATATGCTCATACATTCTGTGCTATACAACACTTGTTTTAATGAGAAGAGCTTTGCTGTTCTAGATTTTTTCAATAGGGATTTCCTTCTTTATTCACTCCATTCATCCCAGACATACAATCAGCTTAAAGGTAAAGAGTCAGGAAAGATGGTTGGGGTAATGCATATCTTTAATCTCAGCCCTTGAGAGCCAGAGGCTAGCCTGGTCTACATAGCAAATTCCATGACATCCATAGCTACACAGTGAGACCATGTCTCAAAAAAAAATTAAATTAAAATAAAATACGAAAACCTGAAATACACAAAGGTTATAATTTGTTTGTTTGTTTGTTATTTTTTTTCCTTTTAAAGGGGTCAACCATAATTTACAAACCCTACCGGTTTATTTTTTTTGTTTTGTTTTGTTTTTTTCGGAGCTGGGGACCGAACCCAGGGCCTTGCGCTTCCTAGGCAAGCGCTCTACCACTGAGCTAAATCCCCAACCCCACCTACCGGGTTATTACAACTAGAATGTAGAAAACCTGGGGCAAATCTCAAGGCTTTAAGGCTTTTGTTGACATGTAGTTTATTTGTATAACTTTAACCTAACGTATTTCTAGATATACCGTGCCTATAATGATTACTCAGAGTTACCCTAAAACTTGGAGATTGAAGAAAGCAAGTCAAAAAAAAATAAATTATTAAATTATTTTGACTATCTAAGACATTACAGGTTAGGCTGGAGAGAGTCCTGCCAAGGGAAAGTGCTGAGTGCACAAAAATGATAAACACAACTTGGATGCCTCGGACCTACATAAAAAGCGGGTGAGTAGGGCAGCCCTCCCATAATCCCAGCCCAATGCAGGCAGGGAAGGGAACTCCAGGGAGAAGCTTGCTGGCCTAGAGAGTGAACTCTGAGTACTGTGAAAGGTCCATGCCAATGGGCATAACATACAACTTCAACTTCAGCCCTCCTCTAGGCACAAGAGCACACAGACACACAGTCACACACACACACACACACACACACACACACACACACACACGCGTACAAACAAAAATCAGGACCAATAGTACCTAACAGGAATGACTTCGAAAACCAGAAGTCGATTATTCATTTTTTAAAACAGAAATAAGAAATTAGCAGCATGCATATTAATGAACACAAGAAAAACGCCACAGAAGAGGAGTTAGTGTAGCAAGGCCAGACTTACATGCTGCCTATCTTAGGAGGTAAGCCAGATGGGGGGAGAAGCTCTTTGTCCCTAGCAGAAGGGACACTTGTCTCTGTATTCATTCCAGTCTCTTGCCCTTCTGCAACAGGCGTCAGAGGGCCAGGCAAGGAGGCGTCTCCTGCACTAGTGTCTGAGGCTACTTCACTGCTATCTGCATACAGCAACTCCATTTGAGTGGTGGTTCTCCTTCGAGCCTGGTTAGAGAATGGAGAGAATGGAATCAGAAGCAAACTTGTGCCCAGAACTTGATTGAGGAACAGAAGTGGTTATTATTATTCATAGATAAAAAACATTTAGCACATCTTTCCTTCCAGGTGTGTCAAAGATAACACGAATGGCAACGAATGACAGCAACAAGGCAGCATTTTAGCCAGTTAAGATCTTTCAAGGCCACAATAATGACCAGCATTTGGATTGCACATCTGTGCCAGGAACAGTTCTAATTCTTCATTATGTCAGGTGTGGAGAGGTAACTTGTTTACAAGTGAGGAAGCAAAAGTACAGGGACACTATACATCTGCCTGTGGTAACTCCAAAAGAAGTAGCAAAGTCAGTCAAAGGTCACTAATATCACTGTCACCAACAGTGACAGTGGTCATGAAACAGCCACAAGTGACCAGCTCCCTCAACAGGTAACGGCTTTTAAAGAGAAAGAGGGAGAGGGGAAGGGGAGGGGGAAGGGGAAGGGGAGGAGGAGAGAGGGAGGGAGAGAGACAGAGACACAGAGAAATAGACACAGATAGAAAGGAGAGAGATGGAGTTAGAGACAGAGAGAAGGAGAGAGACAGAGACACACAGACAGACAGACACACACATAGAAAGATAGAGACGAGAGAGACAGAGACAGAAAGAGACAGAAACAGAGACATACAGAGAGAAACAGACACAGACAAACAGACAGATACACATACAGAGAGACTGAGGGAAAGAAACACACACAAAGACAGAGTTATTCATTCAGACAGACAGACTGACGGACAGACAGACAGACAAGACAAAGAAATGAAAAAAGGGAGTGGGAAGGAATTAAGCCAAGAGAAAACCCATTGCAGTAATGTTCAACTAAATTCTAACACTGCCCATCATTAAATGCCTTGTTAATATTAATTTCTATTTTCAGTGCATCTATTCCTCCTTATATGCTAAATAGGGCGTTTACTCTGCCCACTGGAAAGTTCGCTCTGCTGCATTCGACTTTTTACTCTGCGTCAATAACACAACACGACGGTCGCCCTTCTTTCATCTTAAATGACCCCGTTATTCAAAGAATGAAAAGGAAAGGAGATCTCTGTCACATCTTTACAGTTCGGAAGTAGCAAGCAGCAGAAGGGTTTGAGATTTGGAAATGAGAAAGCCCTGTGCACACCTTTTGCCCTCCCAGCCCGCCTCCTCATTACAAAGGCACTAGCTAGGGCAGAGAACACCTCTCCCTCACTATGTCCTAACCACAGTGGTGCAGACCGTTCCGCGGCCACCACTTCACAAGTCTCTCCGGCATCACTGTACAAGACTCCCCTCTCCGCTTACACTGGATCTAAACCACAATGGAATGTTTTGAGTTTGGGTAAATTGTTTGATCATCCACAACAAAATAAAAAAAAAAATCACAAGATATGTTTTCATTAGCCTCACAAGTATTTTTTTAAAAAAATTTAAAAATTTACAATAAAAATCCATATTTAATTAAAATTTATCAAGGGTGGGGGATGGAGAATCTGAAAGCCTTGGGCCTATATTCATAGAAAAACAAAATGAGCAAAGCTACATGGTGAGATAGGGCAGGACCCCTGGCTCCCACGGACAGCCACTGCGGGAGAGCCTGATTATCCAGTTACATTCCCTGATTAGCTTTGGTGGTCCTTAAAACTACCCTGTCCATCTGCACGCCATTGCTTTTCAAGATGTGAGTCGATGCCCTTGTTCGAGGTGCTGCAAGGGCTCCTTGTTTCCCACTGCCTTAAAGCCGTGAGTTAATCCATCTAATGTCAAACACAATGATACAGCCTCAGGCTGTGCGATTCCTTCTTATTTAATAATACGCATCACCTAGTTTTAAATCCCTATAAACATGCATTACATGCATAAGACAAAAAAAATTAAAAAAATTTTTTTTGGTTCTTTTTTTTTTTTTTTTTTTTTCGGAGCTGGGGATCGAACCCAGGGCCTTGCGCTTCCTAGGCAAGCGCTCTACCACTGAGCTAAATCCCCAGCCCCATTTAAATTTTTATTTTTATTTTTATTTTTTTTGGTTCTTTTTTTCGGAGCTGGGGACCGAACCCAGGGCCTTGCGCTTCCTAGGTAAGCGCTCTACCACTGAGCTAAATCCCCAGCCCCTAAATTTTTATTTTAAACAACCTCGGAATGCTTAAAAGGAAGAACCACAAGACCAGCGAACAAAAAGCTGGCATGCTGGAATTTCACAAACACCCCGTCGATTTAAATGGCTGATACTGCACGCCCTTATGGAGTCTATTACCCAGCTAAGCAACCGCTTAAGAATCAGCTCCAATAATACATTGTATCAAGTATAAACGGTGTAAAAGCTTAGGTTTCTGCTGAGAAGTTTTTTTAAAAAAATTTTTTTAATTATTACCTAATAGAGACTATAAAACAAATTTATCTTTTAAGTATTTTAGTTTTTAATCTAACAATTATATTCCCTAATTTACTTATTAAATTTTTAATTTCAAATGAGAGAATTTGAGCAAAAGCGTTCCCACGGCCACTCTACTAAGAGAGAGACCTGAAGCCTATCAGTTCAGTAGTTAGGTGGAGGACAGAGGAAAAGTCTCTGCCCAATATTCGCGATTTTCCTGACCTTGTTCTTAGGTTTCACCTCGCCACAAAGCTTCATCAGGTCCGAAGACAACGTGCTGCACGGAAATAAAAAATAAAGATCAACCGTGAGACTCAATGTAAACTTACTATACAGAGTCGTACGTCCTTTGTCTCTCTAACCACGAAAAAATTATACCCACGGAAAACACAGGAAGGTAACAGTTAAAATCCAGGTGGATTTAGTAAAAAAAAATAAATTCCGTTTTCTTCCTTAAAGTATTTCCATATTTAATTTTAAAATTTATGAGCGCTAGGCAACGGCTTTGCTTAGCGTTCAGTATCGCTGTTCCTAGTCACAAAATTCAAAATTATTCCTATGTTAGGATAATCGCTTACTGCAGTAAGATTTAAGTTTTAACAATCCTATACGATGGGCAGGAGAGATGGCTCAGTGGTTAAGAACACTTATGGCTCTTATAGAAGATCTGAGTTCGGTTCCCAGCACTGCAGTCCCCTGCAGCTCCAGTTCTAAGGGATCCATCTGACCCCTTCTCTGACCTATGCAGGCTCCCACACTCATGTGCACATCTCCACAGACACACACTCGTGCACACAAAATGAGAAGGAAAACTAAATCTTAAGAGAAGACGTTCCAGAAGCAAGTCAAGTGTGGTAGTCCCCGCGTCTCTCACCTTCCCTCTGACCCCGGGCTGTGTAAAGGGCCGTCTTCCTCACTGCTGTCCTCTTCATCTTCTAGAACAAAGGGAAAAGTGACAGAGTTGCACAAGTTGGATGGGAACCCAGTCCCTAGGCTAAACGCATGCACATCAGCTCGGCCTCTCAACGGGGCACTTTGGATTGGGCTTCTGAGTCAATACACACAGACTGAGGAGAATCACTCCCGCCATTACTTGCATTGCTAGGAGGAGGAGACGGGTGTTCAGCAGAGAAGAACCGTGAGTTTGAATGGCGGGACGTGGAAAAGCAGTATCAGAGAATGGGAATTAGATTAGATATTTATGTGAGCACGCACCATTACTTTAGAGTCAAACTTTTTGGGTGTGTCCTATCCAAACAGACAAATCCACTGATTTAAAGAAGAAGAAGAAGAAGAAGAAGAAGAAGAAGAAGAAGAAGAAGAAGAAGAAGAAGAAGAAGAAGAAGAGGAAGAGGAAGAGGAAGAGGAAGAGGAAGAGGAAGAGGAGGAGGAGGAGGAGGAAGAAAAAGAAGGAAAGAAGGAGGAAGAAGAAGAAGGAGGAAGAGGAGAAGAAGGAGGAAGAGGAGAAGAAGGAGGAGAAGAAGAAGAAGAAGGAGGAGGAGGAGGAGAGAAGGAGGAGGAGGAGGAGAGAAGGAGGAGGAGGAGGAGGAGGAGGAGGAGGAGGAGGAGGAGGAGAAGGAGAAGGAGAAGGAGAAGGAGAAGGAGAAGGAGAAGGAGAAGGAGAAGGAGAAGAAGAAGAAGAAGAAGAAGAAGAAGAAGAAGAAGAAGAAGAAGAAGAAGAAGAAGAAGAAGAAGAAGAAGAAGAAGAAGAAGAAGAAGAAGAAGAAGCTCCTCACAACAAATGCTTCCTGAGCCCCCTTTGGTGCGTGTGGCCAATCACTAACACTCTCTACGTATAAACGTTCTTGAGAACTGTACCGGTTTCACAAGCTTAGTAAAATATTTCGCCCCCTTTGAAGCCTCAAGTAGAAAGAGGATGCGTGAAGATTCAGACGTCACACGCCAGCATGCATCTCAGTCACAGGTACACAGACAAGAATAGGTGTGCATGCAACAGTTCTGTAAACTACTGGGACCGAACAACTGCCACATCACGGCAACTGCAGCAGGCCAGAAAAGTAACAAACAATATCCACCCCCAATAAAACCAAAAATAAGAACAGGGAAACCAAACATAAAACTAAGAAATCAGTAGCTAAGTAGGAAATCAGTCGCCAAAACAGCTACAAAAAATTAAACTGTCAGCAACCCTCTAACACGCATGCAGTTTTTTTTTAACTGACATTTTATTTCACAAGACTAAATGATATTGTGATATGGTTTAAATGCATATGTTCGTGGTTCACCCATTTATATAACGTAAGAACACTACGGACAGGAGTCAACTCACTTCTTCCTCTCTAATGTTCCCTTCCTTCGACCACTGAGTACACGAAGGGTTAATGATATTTGGAAACACTGTGTTAAAACCGTGCTTAGGATTCACAGACAGGGGAAGGAAATGGTGGCCTCGCAGGCAATGGGCATCTCAAAGCCTTTGTTCAAAAGAGGCTGACGGACTTAGTCCTCAGAATACTGACTGGCTAAGATTAGTTAATAATATAAAAATAAGGTTATGAAGAAATGACTAGCTATGGAGGTTTGAATGAGAAATGTTTCTCCTGGGCTCAGGAATTTGAACCTTTGGTTCCCAGTAGGTGGAGAAAGACAGTGAGGTAGTGCAGCCTTGGAGGGGACAGTGAGGTAGTGCAGCCTTGGAGGGGACAGTGAGGTAGTGCAGCCTTGAAAGGGACAGTGAGGTAGTGCAGCCTTGGAGGGGACAGTGAGGTAGTGCAGCCTTGGAGGGGGGAAAGCTGTCCCTGGGGTGGGCTTTGGGAGTTTCCAGCCTTGTCCTGCCCCATCTCCAGTTAGCACTCTCTGCTTGCTGACTGCAGTTGAATGTGATCTACTATAATTTTTCTTACAGACACTGGTGAAAACAGAACTTGAAACACTGAGCAGAAATTCAGTTTAAGAAAAATTCTTAACTCCTGACCATGAATATATAAGTGCCTTCTAGAGAGATAACCTATACTTTATAGAAACAACTTGGCCAGAGCCAAGAGGACTCCACCCGAGTCGGTCACCAACTTAAGATAGATCCTCAAAGCCAACGCCAATATGAAGCATTTCATCCGAGTAGCACATAGGTCTTAACTCTAGCACAAGGCTGTCAGACATGATCTCATTTAGCAGCACTCAGATTAGAGCAGACACAGAACTCCCAGGTGTCCTGCTAGTCCAAACCAGGGAAGAGTTTTACAAAGAGTTTTACAACCTAACACCACTGGAAGTTAATCAAATGTTTGTGCTTTTCTTTTTTATTAGGTTTTTTTAAACACAAATTATATCTTTCTATTAACAAGTAGTACATAAGATAGAACTAATATGCCAACCCTGGGACTGCTTCCTTTCAGAAAGACCTTCTTTGCAAACCTATGTACATTCTGATTAATATCCAAAACCTTAACTCTCAAGCTATCCCTGTCAACAGCAAAGTAAGAAAGGCTGTCCCCTAGGTCTAGATGCAAACACATAACTAACGGTCTGGTTTTGCCAGTTGAATATCCATTATTTTCCTTGCACAAAACGTCGTTGAGCATCTCCTCCTCTGTGCCACACAACGCATGTTAAGCTGCGGCACTAAAAAGACCAGAGAGAGGGGGAGCGAGGGCGACGAAGAAGTAGGAAGGGAGAAACAAAGTGGGAGGGGAAGAGGAGGACTGGAAGAAAAGGCAGGGATGGGGGGGGGAAGGCAGAACAAGGAGGAAACGGAAGAGGAGGAAGTGGAAAAAGGAGATAGCAAAGGAAGAGTCAGGGATGGGAGGGGACTGAAGGGAAGAGGAAGCAAGTCTGCTTGACGACGTGCAGGATGGCAAAAAGGTACTCAGTGGAACATGGTGCCTTTTCATCAGTCCTAATTGTTCTTGATTAGTCTTTTATCCATCCTCGTCATAGCTTAAAAAGTACCTTCAGATGACGTGTGTGTGTGTGTGTGTGTGTGTGTGTGTGTGTATGCATCTATATATATATAATATACACCATGATCGAACTCATGAAATTATTATTCATCCTTGTCATACCTTGACAAGTACCTTCAAATGACACACACACACATATAAATATATAAATATGATATGGTTGAACTCATGGAATTATTATTATTTATCCTTGTCATAGCTTGACAAGTACCTTCAAATGAGTTATTTATGTATAATATATATGTATATATAGTATACATATATACATACATATGTATATTTTATATATATACACACCATAGTCGACCTCACGGAATTATTATTTCCACAGTAACAGTATAAAAATCCTATAGAGCCTGTATTCTACTTGTGTAAGAGCTTATCATTTTCAAAAGTAAAGATTCGTGGACTGTGTTTTGTCTACGAATACAGAAAGGTAACCGCTCTTAATCTTTGGGTTATTTTCCTTCCCTTTACCAAGAAGTACTTGGAAAACTTTGAAGAGTTGTATAATCAAAGAAAAGAAAGAAAGATCAAAGAGACATGAAAGACCATATTCGTAAACAACATGAATTAAATAAAACTGTTCCGAATTTCGCATTCTATCATACCACTAGCTATGAAATTCCTCCAGTCTCCTGAGTCTACACAGATCACCGCTAAGAGCAGGTAAAGATATGACCGGTGAGAATAGGTCACATGGAAGTCACCAGCGAGAAAAAGGCCGAAACCTCTGTGTGCGATGGTCTCTACAACCCCTTTTAGGCTGAAAAGATGGTGCTTATGATTAAAACACAGTATCATTATGTTCAAATAGTCCTCGTGCTATATTCAATTTGTAAGACATGTATACTTATACTCCTAATTTTATTTTTAGACAGACTAGATGAGAATATGTAGAAAAGAAAGTTATTCATGAGGTTAAAACAATGGATGAAAGTTAATAGATATATTTAAAAATTTAAGAGGAACATATATCCCATGTTTTGCTGTAAGGAAAATAAAAGAACTTAGAAATTCCACATCTAAGATGCTCTGAGGACAATTAGGTCAAGCACAACTCTCCTACCATCTAAGGATTTCAAAAATAGAAAAGGCTTAAGGGAAAAAAAAGAGGCTTAGTGGTTTTTTTTTTATTATGAATACAGTATCATGCAAAAACAGTGGCTACCAATACAACGTTTTCAAATATGTACCACAATTAGTGCACAGGACAATTAGTGACTCATGCAACTGTTGGGTACACAGAAAGCTAAATGTACTCACCTAGTGGGGCGCTATCTAGATCTGGATAAACAACAGCAGAAGGAAACAAAAAGGCAATACTCCAATCAAAACGAGTCCAACATTAAAGCTCTCACATAGCACAAGATTACGTACCACACAGAATGGATGCTATAACGCAGCAAGGTTAGGTGTGCAGCGTAAAGGGAACGAAACTTGGTTAATCGTTTAAGGAACCTTAATAACTAATTCAGAAACTTTCTTAGTCTCCTGTATCCAACGGTTTAATAAGGTTAAATAACCTTGAGTTGGTAATCGCTTCTTGGAACGGCAGTGAGTACTTTCCCCCAAATTTAATACACATGCCGATTAAGAGAGGGTATTTATTAAAAGTGTAGGTCAGTATAGCATCTATTCTAACCAGCCGTAGAGGAAGGAGATATAGATACAATAATGTCCAGAAGGCAAAGCTACCATGCAACTCATCTAAGGGAGTTTAATCCAAATTACCTTGCAGCGCGTTGCCTAGCAACGCATCGAGCTCCGGGTTCAGCTCCGCCTTCTCTTTCAGCATATGGAACAGGAGCTGGTTCTGAGTTGCGCTCGTGATTTCTGTTTGCTTGAGTCGACCTTCCAGGACTTTAATCTGAGCCTCTTTCTGGGCAGCCTGAAGACCCTGAAACAATAGCCCCAAGAGCCAAATGTCTCCCACCTGGGAAAACAAAGCTCAGTACGTGAAGACGTTGAAGCCGTGGACCCTGGCATCAGACCGACCTTACTACCAACCAGCTCCTCTAATTGCTTCATGCAGAGTCCTTAGAGAAGGTTCCCTGTGCACAAGATGCCAGCCTCCAGACTCTCAGTTCCTATAGGTGAAGTGCTATGGATTAACACCTACTTTGCTGGCACAAAGTGACTGTGAGAACACAGCCTAAGGGTCTAACAGAGGTCCAAGGCAGGGAGCAAGGGACTGGGCTGTCACCACCTTCACCAATTGGGAGTAAGTGTCCTACTGAGCAAATCAGTATTGCATTCAGAAGAGTAGGGTGCTACACTGTTTTCCTCAGAGTTTCTTCTGACCTGTATAAAACTAGTAGCAAGCCAATTGTGATACAAAATCTATTTTCTTGAGAACCCTTTGTTAAGACAAAATGGGCTCTCTTTCTTCTTTGTTCACTTGCTCTAATAAACAAGCGTAACAGAGCCATATTTATTATATTTTATCTAAGCTCTAAAAACAATTTTTTTCCCGTTAAGAATTTTATTCCTTCTGCCAAGAGGAGGGTCACCGGAGAGAGCCATGAAATACCAAATCAGTCGACTTAGGCTTTCAGGAATAGAAGAGTTAAATCTCACCTTATTGATGCCCATTGACAGGAAGTGATCTAGCAGGTACCGAGCTTCTGTCAGCGTGCAGGCATTGATGACAGCGGTGACATCCAATGTCTCCCCTTCTTCCTACATCAAATTGGTGTGTAACAATCATTACTTTAATCCGGATATATTTAAACAGAAGGCAGCAGGCCTGTATTTACTTGACAGTACTGGATGAGTCAATGAAACGGCTCAGAAAAAAATACAGCATGATCCCTACACTAAGAAACATGTGTTCCAGTCAAAAGCAGACACAGCTTGGCAGTTAAAGGTTCAAGGCAAGACATAATAAATGATACATGCGATATAATAAAGACTGTCCCAAGGTGAGTAGGGAAATCAGACTGGACCATACCTACTACATGCACACAACCTAAGAATCAGATTGAGTCAATGAGTAGAAAATACCTTCATACAAAAATTCAAGGGGGGGTCGGCAGCTAAGAGCACTGGCTGCTCTTCCAGAGGTCCTGAGTTCAATTCCCAGCAACTACACGGTGGTTCATGAGCATCTCTAAGGGCATCTGAGGCCCTCTTCTGACATGCGGCTGTGCACGCCGCAGAGCACACATACATTAAATAAATAATTTTTAAAAATGAAATAAGTAAAACTTCAAGTACTTTTAAAGATCTACAACACGAAAGTTCTCTTCCTTAATCTCTTAAATATCTTTAAGGACCCCGAGCATCCTGCCAACTCGTACTTCTGGAATCTGGGAGGTAGAGGCAGGAGGATCAGAGATTGAAGGTCGCTGTCATCTACACAGAGCCTGAGGACAGCCAGGGCGAGGGGCCTTCTCTCGAAAACAAACAAAGCCAAGACAGACCTTCGCTTCCTCCATCTGCATGATGTTGGCCTGACAGTCAGCAATACTGTCGTTGATGTAATCTATGTTCGCGGTCAGGGACTCCATCTCCTCGCTGATGTTAACCAGGTTTTTATCTCCCTCTCCACTCTCCTTCGCTATCTTCTCTCTCCTTTTTGAAAGTTTCTCTCGCCTTTTCGTGAGCTCTTCCCGTTGCTATAAAAAAACAAACAAAACCAAAGTGGATTCGAAGAAATGACCTTCGTCTCTCAGACACGGTACAGCCAAGACAGAACGACACTGGAGACAGCATTCAATGCTTCCAAGGAGTCAGTGTGGGGGAGTAGATGAGAGGCCAGATCCCTTGGGTTCAGCCTCTATCTTAGAGAACCTGACCTAAGGCTGAACTCAAGTTAACCAACAGGCTGGTACCTAGCACCAGTTTCTAGGCTACCCCCCACCCTTAACAAAGCCTACATTTAGCACCGGTTTCCAGGTTATTCCCCAACAAATCTGAACCTCCAAGTTACAAGGCTGCCTCGGACACGTCGCTGCTTAACAACCACCAACCAGGAGAACAGAAATTAAGTTTATGGTTTGGCTCCCAGCACCAGCCAATTATGTTAAAGGCCATAATGCACACCCCCCAATCTGATGTATACCAGGCTAGATACCCTCTTCTTGCCTCTATAAATGCTTGCCTATAACTGACCTCAGGGCCTCCTCTCATTCTCCTGCATCAGAGACAGCGGCGTGGCCCAAGCTCGAGCGTAAATAAAGAGACCCTAAAATGATCACACTGGATTCGCTCCTTGGTGGACCTTTGGGGTTCACTCACTACTAACGTTTCCCTGGCACAACGTAAGACAGACTGTCAGCTAAGGAGGCGTGTTGCTTCCGTTGCCCATACCCTGAGGAGTCTGTTCATGTCTGCCTCCATGTTGGAAATGGTCATCTTCTGCATGATGATCTCAGTCACCCGGCGCTCCAGCAGCTGCCACTTCATGCGGGCCGTCTTGGAAGTGAACACCCGGCCAGTGAATCCTTTCCTCTGATACCTTTTCCTGTAGTCATTTACAGAGACAAACATAACTACCCATGCCTTTATTCGGTTGCGCACACCCAATAATGACGCCTGTTCCATTTATACAGCATTCATTTATGAACGCCCACAAGGATTGTAAAGGCGGGGAGGGGATAAGAATCAGTAGGACCTGGTGCCATTCGTTGTAGGGGTTGGTAACGCCTGGACTCTTGCCACCGGAATCCTCATTTTCTGCTGGGTGCCTGGCCGTGAGGCATCGGCTTCCCCTGAAGTCACGCTGGAACCTGCGTCTGGGGCGGGGCTCTCGGATGAGCTCAGCTTCCGAGTAACTTTTCCCGCTACCTTATCAGACATGGGCCTCACTTGTCTACGGAGAGCTGTAACCTGCAACGGCATCAGGGTTGGTCGAGTCTCTGTCTGTACAAGGGACGTTACGGGTGTCGGGTAGAAGGGTGGACGATTTGCCAGTCACGTGCAAAGGCCCAGGGTTAATCCCTAGGACCACAAGTTAAGGAATGAAAAGAAGGAATACATCATTTATCCCAAAGCAAAAAAAACGGTAAACCTGTTCACTGTACCTCTTCAGTTTTGCGCCGCAGAACCACTTCTTGATTTCTTTTCTGGGCTTCTAGAAGTCTAAGTTGATGCTATAAGTTAAGATGCGATATGATGAAACATCCCCCGCTGAACCACAGTAGGTCCTACTCTGACGCTAAAACACTTCCTCTTACTGCCAAAAAAATACAGGTTCTTAGCATAAGCTGGGTTAACAATCTTGTATCCATCATTCGATATTGCTACTTTAATAGGACAAGCAGAGATGCCGAAACAGCCATCTCTAGGCTGATGGGATGACTCAACATGCGAACGGAATGACCTGAGTTCAGTCCTCCAAACTACGAGGTGGAAGGAGAGCGATGGCTCTTGAATGTTGTCCTCTGACAGCCACACTTGCGCCATGGCTTATGAGTGCCCAAAGGTTAAGAATATCAAATGAAAAAACAAAAACAAAAACAAAAAACAAGCCCATGAAACATTTTACAGACGTTTTCCATTGGATCATTCTGAGACACAAACGGGAAGAGATATGGCTATTTTCAAGAGCCTTTTTCGATACACATAATAATTAAAGTTGCTTCAAACCCAGGGAAAAAACATAGGCTGTCCAATGAGTACTTGATAGTAACTTGGGTGTAATGGTTACTTCTTCTCAACGTGACACAAGTTTGAGTCACCAGGGGATGGGAGCCTTAACTGAGAGGTTGTTCCCATAAGTCTGTCCTGTGGGGCACGTCTGTTTTGTTTTATTTTTAATTGACACGGGAGACCCTAGTCTACTGCAGGCAATGTCACCCCTGTGCAAGAGGTTCTGAATTGTATAAGAAAGCAGGCTGAGCAAGCCATGGAAAGCTAGCCAGTAAGCAGCGTTTCTCCATGGTGTCTGCTTCAGTTCCCACCTTCTATTACCAAGCAATCTTTTTTTTTTTTCCTACTTATAAATGAGATTAAAGTGAAGGTTCTGTGCCAGCGGCAAAGGCGCTTGCGGCCAAACTCGACGACCTGAGTTCTATCCCCAGGACATACATGGTAGAGGACGAGAACTATCTCCACAAGGCTGCCCTTTGACCTCCGTTTGAGAACCCTGTCACTTGTACACCTACCTGCCTCCCTCTCCCTCTCCCTCTCCCTCTCCCTCTCCCTCTCCCTCTCCCTCCCGTCCCCCTTCCCCCTTCCCCTCCTCTCTGCAACCAAATGCAATAAAAAAGTAAAGATTTTTAACTACTTTTTTGTGATTTAAACTACTTTTCAAAATCTGAATTTATGAAAGTAGAATTCTGAAGGTGAAGACAAAAGTGTTTCCAGTTCTCAGAAAAAGTATCCTCTGGTTTATCATGGGCAGGGGACATATCCTTGTGTCCATCCCTCGCCATGAGTCCGCCCTAAACTTTTATCCTGAATTATAATCCACATATCATAATAAAAGTCATTTTCTATAACCAGCCCTCAAACCCATCCTTAAGTATAGTTAGAAAACTTTCCACTACTTATATAACGCTCCCGTACAAAGTGGGTGCTCTTATCGAACCGAGGGATTCTCTTGTACAAAGCGGGGCACTCTCATCCAACAGAGGGATTCTCTTGTACAAAGCGGGGTGCTCTTATCCAACAGAGGGATTCCCTTGTACAAAGCGGGGCACTCTAACAACAGAGGGATTCCCTCATACAAAGCAGGGTGCTCTTATCCAACAGAGGGATTCCCTCATACAAAGCAGGGTGCTCTTATCCAACAGAGGGATTCCCTCATACAAAGCGGGGTGCTCTCATCCAACAGGGGGATTCCCTCGTACAAAGCGGGGCGCTCTCATCCAACAGAGGGCCTCACTCACATCTCGTTTGCGCTGATCCTTTTTGAGCTGAGCGATTTCCCGGTTCCTCCTGGATTCTGTCAGCCTGGCCTTCTCTTGCTCTTCTTTCATCTGCTTCATTAGGCGAACCTGAAGGTATGGATGGATAGTACTGAACACCGCTCCAGTACCAGATACATCCGGTAGATCTCACAGACGGGAGTTCTCTCGTTCCAAATACTTTATACGGAAGCACAAGGCGTCCACTCCACCTTTCAGCGGAGGACCGTTTCGGGTAACCTTACCTCCAACATACTTTTGCTAAATTAAGTAGTGCTCTACAACGCAGATTTGGTGCTCACCATCAGTAGCCGGGTGAGCCTGAACAAGTTATATAACCTCTGTAGGCGCTGACTTTCTCACCTCTAATGTCCTTGTGTTCTGTGAAGACTCAACCGGTTGCTACCCGAAAGTGCTTATACCAGATCCTGGTACAGGGAACAAACCTAATGAATATGGTTACCGCTATCACGGCAACTGCACAGCACAATTTGCTCACGTCTTACAGCAGGTCCATGTGGTTATGTTAAGGACACTACTTGACGTTGGTGCAAGATTTAGAACGATCAATTCCTGCACAGAACCTGATGCAGGCATCCACACAGAGCTCCTCCATGTGTGGGAAGGACACACCAAACTGTAGCTACCAGCTCTTGGTGAAGGAGAGTGAGGTCGGAGAGACAGACCAGGGAGCATCCGCTACCATCTTGAACTGGCCGTAAATATCACGGGCTACTTTTGTATCAGCTCAGGAAACAACCACAATAACGGTTCTGTCTCAAGCTACCCAACCCCGGGGCCATCGGAGCAGAACAGGAGCAGCCTCGGTACCTTGGTTTTCTTCATTTCTGTGACGTCTTGCTGCAGTTTCTTGAGCTGCTTTTCGTACTGAGACTGGTTTTTGAGCAGCCTGGCGTGCTCCTTCTGGGCTGTCTGCAGTCGCTGAAGCTCTTTGTTCATAGCGTGCAGCTTCTTCTCGTATTCGCACTTCACCTTTTTGGCTTTTTCCTCAGAGTAGGACTCCACTGAGCCTGGGGGGGGCGGGGCAAGGGAAGAAATGCAGGGCTTTTGAGACACAGACTTTATTTACAGACTCGGAACTCCCGGTACCTGGGACACGATGGTGCCTGAGCCCTTCTGCCTCAGGAGTCCTCGCTCTACTCAAGTCGTTTACCGACGGCTAGGCTTGCTTTCTGGCTCGACCGCCCTGAGTAAGGAGTGAGCCTCTGCGGAAGACCCACCTAGGTTCTGGAGAACCTGGTCCCTCTCCAGCTGTGTGTCCCGGATCTTATGCTGAAGCATCATCAGCTTCTCCTCATACTGCTTCTTCAGTGTCTGCAGGCGCTTCTGGCTGTTCTCTAGTTCGTCAATCAGCTTCTGCTTGATCGCAATTTCGCACGTGATGTTTGCTAGGTCAGCCTGATAGTTAGCTAGTCACAGAAGATAAAAACAAAAAGACCGGAAGTGGGCTGAAGGATCGTCATCGTCGTCTCACAAAACAAGAATGTAAAGCCATTATCTACATTCAAGTAGTCACTCAGCAACCTTGTGGGAAAATTTCTGGACATACCGTAGTCTAAAAAGACAGACTGTTCACACCGCTGACAGCAGGTACTGCCTACACTAAAATAAATGTGAAAGTCATAGTGACCAAATCTAGCACAGAAAGGAACATCTGTCCTGCCTAGAGCATGCCTGAGTCTAGTGTGGTCTTACAGGTCATGAAAAGTGCTTTCATTGGCAATAAAATAAAAAATGTTGAGTTTTCTATCAAAACCTAAACAGCTTCCCAATCTGATTTTTCTCCCTCCGTGCTAAGGGGCAGGTACCTTTTTCATCTGATTCGGAATCTGATTCATCAGAGCTTTCTTCTCCTTCGATGTCATCTTCTTCCTCGTCTTCCTCTTCCTCATCTTCCTCATCCTCATGGTCACTCGCTTCTTGATTCTCATCCTAAAATGGGAAGCATTAACAGTACAATACTGGCAAGCAAATCTCAGTCAGAGAGATCCTGGAGTATACATCACAGAAGCACAGGGCTCTGTGTGTGTGTATGTGTGTGTGTGTGTGTGTGTGTGTGTGTGTGTGCGTGCGCATGTGTGTGCATGTTCATGTGTGTGTCTGTGTGTGCATGCTCATGTGTGAGTGTGTATGTGTGTATGTTCATGTGTGTGTGTGGTATGTCTGTGTGTGTATGCTCATGTGTGTGTAGATACATGCTCATATGTGCATGTATGTGTATGCTCATGTGTGTATGTGTGTGCATGTTCAGATGTGTGTGTGTCTGTGTGTTTGTGTGTGTGAGTGAGGGTGTGTTTATGTTCCAGTGTATATGTATGCATGTTTGTGTGTGTGTGTTTATGTTCCAGTGTGTGTGTGCATGCTCATGTGTGTGTGTGTGTGTGTATGTGTGTGGATGCTCATGTGTGTGTGCATGTTTGTGTGTGTGTATGTTTGTGTGTGTATGTTTGTGTGTGTGTGTGTATGTTTGTGTGTGTGTGTGCATGGTCGTGTGTGTGTGTATGTGTGTGGATGCTTATGTGTGTGTGCATGCTTGTGTGTGTGCATGCTTGTGTGTGTGTATTCATGCTCGTGTGTGTATGTGTGTGTGTGTGTGTGTGTGTATGCTCATGTGTGTGTGGGGGGGGAGGGTGTTCACTAACGCTTATACGTGCAGACACAAGAGCAAGATGTCCAGTGTCTTCCTCTAACATTTTCCACAATATTCTCTTCAGCAGGGACTGTCACTGAACCTGAACTTGCTCTTTTGGTCAGGCTGGCTGGTCAGCGAACTCCCAGAAACTAACTGCCCTGACACGCCAGCCCAGGTGCCAGGCCCTTTCACACGGATACCAGGGGATCTCAGAAAGCCCACACGCCTGTACCTGTCAAGTGCGTTTACTCACCACGCCACCTCCACAGACACTGAATTTTGCTTCTCTTTAGTTCAAAAAAGTCACTCACAGAGTCTCAGGTTCTTATGCAATAACTTTGCCTTTTAAAACAAATTCCTTATCTCTCTCGGTACCCTATCTGCACGTGCATACCACACAGTTTTCACAAATCACGACGCTGAGATTTGTCAGTACCTAAACGTTCACAACTGAGGAGGAAAGTCCTCGAGCGAGGAAGCCGTGGCTAGGGTAACACCGCCCTTCCGTTCGCACAGTGACTGCGGTTTGTGCTCACGGTGCGGTTTGTACTCACCACGTCCACCTCACTGCTTTCTTTCTCTGAGACGCCCTTTTCTTCTTTCTTCTCCTGGTCAGGGTCTGCATTATTCTCTTTCCCAGCGACACTTTAGAAAACAGAAAGAGAAAGGAATATGAGTTAAGGACAAAGGAAAAGTCTTTATTTTTTTTCCTCCCCTCAGATTTAGTTTTTAAAACAACAATTTGTACAAAAAATAAATAAATAAAAAATAAAAGGAAAGAAAAGCTAAGCCAGGCTGCCCTGTCTGACAATTAAAGAAAAGCAGATATGACCACTTGACCAACCAAGTAAAATTTTCCCATAACTGAAGAAAGTTTAGCTTCTAAAGATGCTGACAGGTCACAGAGTAAAGTACTGGGTCTAAAGAGACAGCAAGCTTACATCGTAGGAGCGGCCAGTTCACTACAATGCACTACAGTGTGAACGAAAAAGAATCCAAAACAGAAAGTTTGGGTTCCCTATCTAAACTCAGGAAAACTTGTCTCATCTGAACACAATTGTTCTTGTCAGTATCCTGATCATTTTAAAGGTTCAAAAGCCACTATGCTCACAGTGAGTCTGCCTCCACGGGCTGTACCCATCATTTCTGCTTTCCGTTTTGTGGTCCCTGCCCCCCCCTCCTCCTTAGGACATTTGCACAGCACAGGGTGATTTCCCATCATATCCTCACAGTGGGTCTTTGATTCCAAAAACTGAAGTTTGGGCTGCCCTCCAACTGAACAAGAAATTCTAGGGTCTACCACAAGCTTTCACCATAAAAACCTGACGACTTCTCCTCCAGCTACCTGATGCCTACAGACATAACCACACGGTGGTGTGAGACGACAGTCAGAACTAAACTCGCTCAGCCCTGGGAGTCTTAAGGGAAGGTGGCCGAGTACAGTGAGTGAATTTGAACCCAGATCACTCTGCTCTTTCTTGGGTTCACCCTGCATGACAAACTGTGCACAGAAGTTACACTTCAGCTCACTGGACTCCGGCATCTATGCAAGTTAGTCTTCATATAACAAATCTTAAACAGCCCGTACGGTTTGTGTTACGGTGGAATTTTAAAATCTTTAGGATTAAAAAAGAACATTCTAATAAAGCAATATTTCCAAACAAAACCCCTCTAGAGAGAGCTTTGCAATCGTCACCCTTTTCCATTAAATAGTCTGTTTCATTAAAGAAATTCCTGGGGATACTGGGGCCTGTTTCTAGGTTATAGGTAAATAATTTGACCTCGTTTGGGCCATGTTATTATTAAACTCTAACATTTAACTCCAGTCCATATTCTTACGTATATTTTTATACTCAGAACAATAAGAATATAAGTGATTTTTTTCCCTCATAGGTACTTTCCAGTTTTGTTTATTTGTGTGACTATTTATTGGATCTGTCATTCTCACTGAACTAAATGTCTCTTGAGAATAAGAGTCACATGTATTTGGCTTATCATTCAATTAACTACCCAGGGCCTACACATCATAAGCTACACTACTGCTTATTAAGTAAGTCAATCCCTCTGAGTTACACAAATGCTTGTGTCTCAGTAGCCCTGCACGTCTCGCACACCTTAACTTAGAGTGGG
Organism: Rattus norvegicus; assembly: GCF_021556685.1. Classification (NCBI taxonomy): domain Eukaryota; kingdom Metazoa; phylum Chordata; class Mammalia; order Rodentia; family Muridae; genus Rattus; species Rattus norvegicus. The sequence continues at coordinate 131,715,691 of NC_141540.1, forward strand.
GAAGTTCGATTTGGATTATAAAGATACACAGAACACAGTGTCGGCCTTTGCAGGAAGAAGTAAAAGCCAATAAGAAAGGCAGTAGAGTCAAATAAACTGCAGTAGACTTCCATGGATGCCATTAGGTCACTGTACTAGAGGAAAATAAACGGGCGGGGGGGGGAAGCTAGGAACCCTTCTGAGTGCACGGTTATGACAAACCCGATCACATTAAAAGGCCAGTAATGCACATCCGAATACTACTGTGCCAGAGGCTGGGCCAAGATTTAAGACTCTAGGAGGATATGTGGGAGAGAGGAAGCACGTTTCTCATTAGGTCTCCTCCTCCTCCTTACTTATGACCGGTGTGGTATTCAACCTCCACCATAGCTGACTCTAATATAATTGTATCTTCTAAAATCCCTTTTCTTGGAATTGCGACCACCCTACTTTATTTGGCTATCTGACTAACATACTTTCCTGCTTCCTCAATATCCAGTCTAGTGAACGTTATCACTGACTTATATCTCCAATCATAAATCCTCTTTGTACTCTAACACAGAAAAAGAAAATCAACATCGTAGCTGTGTCGTCACATGCTTCCGAGAATCACCTTCAAAGTTAAGTTGCTACTTTAAAGTTAAAGGTGATATTAATATTGTATCTCAGGCATTCGATTTTTTTTCTTTGCTAAATGCAAACAAATTGATATTCCAAATAGCTAGCTAAAGAATAATGGACCGTAATTAAAGTTATACTTTCTTTTTTTATAAACTCAGGATCTTGGGTACTAGAAGGAACATAAAAAATTGATATGTTCATCTGGCGAATAAAAGAGAAATTGTGGCCCTGAGACGTGTTCCGCAGAAGGGACTAAGAGCAGAAGGGCTGGCTCTCGGGGTGAAACACAGCCCCAGGAACTCGGTACAGACAGTCAGGCTCCATCTCTGTCCGACTGCGTCAGATCTTCACATCAGGGAAACGGATACTGATGACTGAGACACGGTCCACTAAACTGCCCTGCTTCTGCTGTCCCGTGTGATCCCATGAAAGTCAGAAGCAGCCCGGACTTATATCTCCATATATATCTCAAGGGCTGAATAATTTAACGTGGCAACATGTCCCCACCCATAAATTTAAAGGTTCGTCGTATTCTGCGCTTTCTAAATAGAAGAAATGTTGCATTTATAATTTTTTGATTTTTCTGATAAGTATATGTTGTCCTAAATTAATGACACTTAGTTGAGCTCTGGCGTGAGCTACAAGTGACTGTAATTACATGCTGGTTACAGAAATTCTTTTTAAGTTATAAGCTCACAGAGTACATGCTCAGAATCTACACTCAATATGGCAGATGGAGTAAAACTAAGGGGAAATGTATCATAAACTAATTTGTGATTGAATATACTTAAAGTAAATCAGTCGTTTAACCACGGGGAACAAGTTCTCAAGCTTCAACTTTCAGTAAGAGATGATCTGAAACATAGAGCTTCTGGGCTGACTGCGTTTGTTTTAAAACTACTTAACCAGCTCGGTTATATGATTTGGCGACTTGTTTAGAACGCTCTATAGATAAAGGTTCTTGCACCACACCAACGTCTACTTCTCTAAATAGATAGTCATACTCAGGGGTGGGTCCATGTTACGGATATCAGCAATTCGCTCCTAGGTTTTAAATGGAAAAGGGGAAACTGCCCACATTTTAATGTCCACTTGGAATACGTTTGAAAAGTTAAAAACGTTTTTTTTTTTTTTGTTTTCTGGTTTGAAGTTCAGAGTTCCTTGTCCATCTGGCTTTAAGAGGGCCACAGTTCCTTCTGCCCTTTTTACCATTTCGATGCTTCCTACAACTTGCAGCACTAAGGAATGGATGCGTCTACCCACGCACTGGCATTTGCTACAACCAAAAGACAAGCGCTGCCCAGCGGATGATTCCCACTCTGCTCACACGCTCCCCCTAAATATGGAAATACAGAAATGCCGGCTGTGGTTTGAAGGTTCATTTACTTTGACTAAAAAGGGTTAAGCAATAATCATTCTTCTCGCAGTTTATTTGAACGTTAGCGAAATGGCTTGCGCTTTAATTCAGGTGCCTACAGGGTTAAACTTATACACTTCGACTTTTCTGCTATTTCTATGAAAGTCGCTACTTCAAGGAGAAAACAACTACTCTAGTCTCAAGCAATCTACAACGCTATATAGCACATTTTCTTGCAAATGGAAATTAAATATTTAAATGACATTTTAATTTAAAAAATAAACAAAAACCAAAAAAAAAACCTGGGAAATATTCCAACCTTCTTTCTTCTCGACTGCTTTCCTCAAGTTTCTGTAGCCTTCAAAATCACGAGGCACAGTATGGGAAGGCCAAGCCAATGAAGGGCAAACCAGACAGTAAAAGCAAAAGTGGTAAGAAGAGAAATGGTTCATGAGCTCAAAGACGTTAAAATAAATCTTAGAGATATCATTAAAGGACAAATACACAGTAAAAAGGCAATACATTCTCTAGGAATACAAAGCAGAAAATTCATAGTATTACATCTAAGAAAACAACCACAGATAACCCGTGGAAGTTCTTTAATAGCAAAATGCGGCCTCCATCATAGGAGTCGACAAATCTTGTTGGGATGCTATTGCTATATTTAGCCAGAAATTTATCAATTTTAAAATTTTCCCCCAATGGTAAAGCCCACTTTCAATAACATCCTCTTCCTTTTAAATCCTTCAGAAGACTTTTAATGTATCATGAAAAGACCTTTATTAAGTAATGCCTTTATACCACAATGATCATACCAATACAACATACAAGTTACTACTTTAAGAACCTCATTTGTTCTACCATACATAAAATCATCGCTAAATCTAAACTTAGAAACTCATATGAAAATTATATGAGATGGCATTACAGACGAATGAATGTGAGCGTTATACGATCGATGAGAAAAAGGAAAAAAATCTTGTTAAAGATAAAAATCTCAAGGTTGGGAGTAGGATTTCACTACTCAGGCAAAGGGGGGGGAGATAAAATGGGGGCTTTAGTACTTTCCATTAGTAAGGTTGTTCTTTAACCAGAATAGTAAAAACAAAACAGAACAAAAAGAACAGATATAGGTTTCAAACTCTAACGTAAATGATATCCAATATCCAACGCTAGGAATCTTTACTCAATGGAATGTACTATATGTGAATATTTGTCACGCAAACAACAGAGATGTGCTAGGCTCTGATTAGGCACATTGCAATCTGCACACAGCGTACTCTGTCTAGAACCCCGCAAATCTTTTTGGAATCATTCATATTTAAAACAATTAGAGACAGAGTTGAGTTATAAACGATTAAGTCAAGTTCTCTTTTAATCTCACGATCTGTAGTTTCCTGTGATTTCTATTTCTTGGGCTGTGGTTGTCTCTTACAACCTGTTTATGTAGTGCTATGATAACATGAGACTAGCCGTCTGAGGGAAAAGTTCTACAGAGAGATGTTCACCAGGGATCAGAGAGTCAGGCACAGTGACTAGAAAAAGGAAAACTGCACACAAAAAGATCTGTGTTCCCGAAGTTTCCACCCACCACCGTTCAGTGCAAGTAGAGGGGTCTGAAAGACCCGACGAGCTCTGTATCCTGGGTCATCCAAAGGCATCAGATGAAATGTGTGAGTGGTAAATTTCCTTTATCTATATACACAAAACAACGCGCTCCCCCAGCCCCCAGATCAGTGTAATCCAAGCTTGTGCTGACGCTAAGGAACTACAATGCTTAAACTATATAATATGGCCTACCAGTAAAAATCAAAACGTTCTATGATTATCATTACAATTGCTGTTTTTGCTGCTGCTGAAACCCTTCTTTTTTTGTGTTTGCTTTACTTCAGGCCTTTGACTAAGATGGGAATTCGTTTAAATTTTTAAGACAAGAATTTATATTACATAATCCTAAAAGTTACTTGGACCTAAATGTGACTAGTGAAACGCTTTTTGTTTAGGTTTCCTTAGTGTGTGTGTGTGTGTGTGTGTGTGTGTGTGTGTGTGTAACCGTGTGAGTACGAACATGTGTGTGCATGCGTGTCTGCATGTGTGCAGGTGTGTGTGTTCGTGTCTGTGTGTGTATGTAACTGTGAGAACACATGTGTGTGCGTGTGTTTCTGTCTGTGTGTAACTGTGTGTGTGTAACTGTGTGAGTACGTGCATGTGTGTACATGCGTGTCTGCATGTATGTGCGTGCATGTGTGTGTGTGTGTGTTCGTGTCTGTGTGTGTGTAACTGTGTGCGTGTGTGTGTAGTTGTGTGAGTGGGATGTGCCCATAGGAGCCAGAGGACACTCCCAGGAGGTAGTTTTCTCCCTCAGCTGAGGGTTCCGGGGACTGAACTCAGGTCTCCAGGCTTGTGAGCAAGCATTTCATATGTGTTTGTTTGCTTCAATACTGAACCGTCTCAAGCAGCCCAGGTTTTGAGAAGACTCGTCTGTAGAACAAGACTAATTTCATTAAGTTCTATGAACTTCATGTGCGGTGCCGAGAGTCACACACTGGCTCTCCAGACTTTCATATGGGTATGGTACACGAAATAAACATTTCAATCACACAGACCACCCACGTATGTGTTTGACAGAGGCACGGGGGCATGCGTGTGAAATGTGCTCAATCAAGCGCTCACCCGGCGCTCTGTGAGTGAGCGCTGGCTTCAGAAACACCGGATTGGTTTTCTCATGGCAATCTTTTACTCATCCAGCTGGCTGATTATGCTCACCAATGTTTTGCCCCACGTGCGTGTGAAGTACATGCTTCCCTCATCTGGGTCGTTTGAGAAGACGCTGTGATTAGCATGCCTCACTATCTCCTTCGTACACTGCCTGGGTCAATCCAGAAGAGCAACGTGAAACGACTGCTTTGTTTCCCTTACAGTGGGTGGAGTTCCAAGATAAATGGACCAGGACAAATAGAACAACTATTTTCCACGAGTAATGTTTTTCTACTGAGTGCTTATTAGCATGCATTTTCATGAAAGGAGTCTGAACCAGAGGTACAGGGTGCCTGGAGCCACTATAAAATATATAGAAAACATGTGATTAGGATCCCTATTTATTTTTTGTGATGGTTTGAATAGGCTTGGCCTAGGGAGTTGACACTATCAGGACGTGTGGCCTTGTTAGAGTAGGTGTGGCCTTGTTGGAGGAAATGTGTCACTCTTGGGGTAGACCCTCCTCCTACCTGCCAAGAGGCTATTCTTCTAGTATCCTTCAGATGAAGGTGTAGAACTCTCAACTCCTCCCTACACCACACCTACCTGAACGCTGCCATATTCCTGCCTTGATGAAAATGGACTGACCCTCTGAACCTGTAAGCCAGCCCCAGTTAAATTTCATCCTTATAAGAGTTGTCTTGGTCACGGTGTCTGTTCACAGCAGTAAAACCCTAAGATATTTTTCATATTTCATATCTAGCAAGTTACTAATGCATTATCTAAATTTCATTTAAAGTGGAAAGGGCAGACTCAGCTTAGGACCCTGAAAAACACACTCCTGCTTATGGTTGCTTACCCATGAACACAAAGTGCCTGGGCCCTTCAAAACGAGTCCCGCCATCTCCTGAAGTGAATTTGGCAAGTAAACCATAAGCCCTTCATTCACGCACAAGGCGAACATTCATTTCCACAATCCTGTGGTCCTCAGTGTAATGCAGCTGTCCTCTGTCATGGAAAGCTAGGCATGACCTATGTCCTACCGTTGCTGACATAGGCATGAATGGTACCCATGAAAACACTACTAGCTCAAGAATCCAATGGCCCCCAGTCATCCTGTGTAACTTGTTTGAAGTAGTTTATCTATTCTTTTCTACCTTAAAGACACAAGGCCAGGTTAGCCTAACAGGTCTAAGTTTTAATCACTTTATCAACCCTACTGTTCAAGGAGGGAGTGTCTTGTTTTCTAAATACTTGTTTTTAAGTAAACTGAACAAAACAGCCGGTAAAATGTCTATAATGTTCCAAAGACTCCCTGTAGCAAGACAGTGGAAAAGAAGTTGGCTTGGCCTCCCTTTGAATATCTAGCCCCAAGGATTGAATTGAGTTTCGGTGGCATGCTCGAGCACATTCTTTGTAAGTCACTGGATGGCACTACAGCATCCATAGATAAATATGAATGAAATTGGAGTATTTAACCACTCACACATTACAAATGGTCAAGTTTTCAGTTTTTCCCTTTTCTTTTCCCAGCTGACTTTGGCGGGGAAGGATATTATCAGGCGCAGGCGGGTTCACCGCAGTGGTGGGATGCTAAATAATTCCCTGAGAGGTTCCAGAGAACCGGAAACAACAGGAAGGGCTTAGGTACAACCAGATTAGAAACCCTGCGGGGAAATATTTAGAGGCCAAATGAGATTCCGATGGATTAGTCAGCCCTCAGTTGATCTGTCTCGGAGCAGGGTTAGAACGCCTCATTGACTATGCAGTTCTATGAGGAAATGGGAAGAGGGAACAACACGCTGTTACTGACAATGGGACACGGAGGCTTCGCGCGAAAGCGAGATGGATGGAGTGCAAAAGCGGCAAGGTGAAAGAGCGACATGATAAAATCTAATTACTGTCACAGGCTAGGCACTACTCATTACTACACACTTACAGCTAAACTTACTTCTCATATAAATATATATGATATATATATACATATATATCACTAGAACAACTATCACTGTAACTGTAAGCTAACTTAAATGTCTTCTCACATATTCGGAGCTGTACAACAAGACTGCATACATGCTGCTACTTCAGATTAAACGTCCTGTAACAGAAAAACGTTCATTTTTATAATACTACCTCTTCTTCTTCCTCTTCTCCTTCCTCTTCAGCTTCTCCAAATCTTTCTTCGCCAGATCTATAATTTCGATGGTTTCTTTGTCTGAAGACAGTATGGTCGACGAGAAAGCGGACGACGCGCTGAAGAAAGGAGATCTCGCCGTGGCTCTGGTCAAGCTCTTCCGAAGGTTCTCGTTCACTGCCTCGCTTTCTAATAATTTTGCCCTGATGGAAAAAAAAAGTATCTTTAAGTAGAAACTTTTTTTTATGACAGAACATTTTTAAAAATCGCTATGTTGACATCACGAAGCTTCCTTTCTAGCGCCGAGCTCCGGGACACGGCTGTGTAACCATCAGCTCCGTGCACAAAGGGAACACACCCACCTCAGCCTATAGGTCATACTTTTCTATAGTTTCAATGTAGCACAAAGCCTGGGCACAGCAAGTTGAAGATGAAAGGAAAATATAATAAACCATCGACCAATAATACATATTTTAGACTCTATTGCATAACAAACAGCAGGCAATGTATTGTAATTTTGTTGCATTTCCAAGGCTTGCATGCATTTGGTAGGGGCTGAAACCTTGAGGGCTTCACTTCCAAAGGCTGCAGCACATGGACAAAAGCTGCTTTTCTATAGGCTAGAGAGGGGATGCGTCTTTCTCCCTCTCTTCGCACTCCTCGTGGAGCACATAAACACACGTGCTGCTGCCGAGGCGTTATGATTGGAAGGAGGAAGTATTCGACGTCCCAGGGAAGGAGCAGAATCCCGGCTTAGATTTCATCAGACACTCACTGGGTCTGGCCTGATGATCAGGCTCTAAAAGCCCTGACTCTTCCCCAGGTAAACAGGGATTAAAATAGTATCCACAGGGTTGCTAGGAGAACCAATTATGTAATGAATTTAAAATGTGCCAATCCATAACCATAATTGAAAATAATAACAATTCTAATAAAACTTAGAAATGTCATTATCCAACAGTAGTAAAATAAATTAATTATAAACACAAGGTAGTGCTGAAGAAACCTGGAAACAAATCACCAGAAAAACGCTTCACATTAAAAAAAAGTGCTCATGATGCACAGTTGTATTTCAAAGAAGAGATAGGCTGGAGAGATGGCTCAGTGGTTAAGGGCACTGACTGCTCTTCCAGAGGTCCTGAGTTCAAATCCCAGCAACCACATGGTAGCTCACAACCATCTGTAATGGGATCTGATGCCCTCTTCTGGTGTGTCTGAAGACAGCTACGGCATGCTTATATGTAATAAATAAATAAATCTTATATTTAAAAAAAAGAACAGATAGACGAAACACACACACTTATGAAAATGTACTACTGAGAATAACTGAAGAAATAAAGCAAAATGTTCTCAGCTCTGGAAACAGTAGAAATGTAACAGACTCCTTGTCTATTTTCTCACAAAAGTTTTAATATTCCCAAATTCAAGGGTTAAGTGGTGATTGCTTCGTTTTATTAAAAGGTCACTCCGATGATTTCGTAACTTGAAAAATAAGATTTTAAGTAAACTGCGATACATTCAGACTAATTTCTCTTAGCTTAAGGAGTTGCGAATAAACTTCACGAGAATGAACTTTGACAGAAGTACGGATGAAAAGAGGATTGGTAGGCGAAAACAAAGCTTGAAAAGTTGAGCTACGTGACACCCTGGAACTGCACAGCACCCTGCAGAGTAAGAATCTTCGGAGGCCTCTGTTTCACTCAAGCCCGTACTAACTTTGTGAGGCTTGCGAGCATTATCTTTTCTTATAGACGGACACGGTGAAACCCAGAGAGGGCAGAGAGCAAACGCATCAGGGTAAAAGGAGCCTAAACATCAATACAGGCACTCATATCTGAATTCAGAGTTCACGCACGATTCAATATGTCAACTGTTTTTACAGGGTGCATCACAAACCTGGAGCTCTAGGACACTAGTCTTCAGGGCTGGGACACATCTAATTAAAGAGCCATCAAAACCATGTCAAAGTTGGGAATATGAAACTAAGTATTAACCCATCCAAGGAAAGGGTTTGACAACTGACAGGACTCGGCCTGAGTCATCTCTGTCCCATAAAAGCCTCAAAGAAAAGCTTTTCTTATTGGTTATTTTATTTATTTACATTTCAAATGTTATTCCCTTCCCAGTCCCCCCATCCCCATCCCCATCCCCCATCCCCCATCCCCTCCCCCTGCCTCTATGAGGGTGCTTCCCCACCCGCCCACCCACTCCTGCCTCAGTGCCCTAGCATTCCCCTATCCTGAGTTATCTAGCCTCCACGGGACCAAAAGGCTCCCTTTCCACTGATGCCAGATAAGGCCATCCTCTGCTACATATGCAGCTGGAGCCATGGGTCACTCCGTGTGTATGCTTTGGACAGTGGTTTAGTCCCTGGGACCAATGGGATGTCTGCTTGGTTGATATTGTTGTTCTTCCCATGAGGTTGCAAATCCTTTCAGCTCCTACAGTCCTTGCCCTAAGGTCCCCCATTGGACTCAGTCCAATGTTTGGCTGTGTGCATCTGCATTTCTATTGGTCCGGCTCTGGCAGAGCCTCTCAGGGGACAGCTATACCGAGCTCCTGTCAGTAAGCCCTTCTTGGCACCAGCAATAGTGTCTGAGTTTGGTGGCTGCATATGGTCTGATCCCTAGGTGGGGCAGTCTCTGGATGTCCTTTCCTTCAGTCTCTGCTCCATTCTTTGTCCCTGCATTTCCTTTTGATTAATATTTTTGATGTGGGTGGGTGGCCCCATCCCTCACCTGGGGCCATGCCTGACCTCTGGTTATGGTCTCTTAACTGTGAAGTGGAGGTATTACGTGCTGCTTTTAGTCTCTAGGAGTGGAGATCATACTGGTGGTTTCCTAGGAAATAATGAGGCAGTCGTGTCATTTGGCCAACGGTGAGACCAAGGTTTGCACGCCGCTTTAGAATAACAGGGCGGAGGAGTGGAAGCCGATCACAGGCACCAGAAAACACAAGCGGCGGCAACCACTGGCCAGAAACCAGGGAGAAAAGGAGGTGAAGAGTGAAGACAGGCGGCCCACAAATGGAGGAGGACTTTCAGAAACCAAGAGAGCAGCCGGTTCTCCCAGCAAAGTAAATAAGGGGTCTACAAAAGTGAGGACAGATTGGTCTGAGAATAAATTCTAGACCGCTCAGGGAGGAGCACTCCTGGTCAGAGTAGAGACTGACTGTTTAGGCTGGATGCTGTGCAGAACCGGGACACTGTTCACATACGGTATTAAACTCTCTCTACTAGACGGTGGCCTCTTTATGCCGTGCCTGTCTCCCATCCATAGCAGCCTCGCTCAAATGTGAGCATCTGCAGGTGTCTACTGAAATGCAAATGCTTGTACAAGAGAAGGCCTGGATCTCAGCGGATCTCGTAATAGCTAAAGAAGGAGAAGGGAACAGGAAGAAATAGGAGGTTCAAAAAGCTAAAGATGATTCGGAGACCTGGGTCTGTTTCCGGGTTGATGGTAAAAATCCACAGGCATGAAAAGGGTTAAGGATGACATCACCAGCATGGAGAACGCCTGCCTGTCCTATACTTTGGGTTTGGGGATGTCCAATGAAGACCTGGCAATAGCAGTAAAAAAAGAGAATGTGGAAAGGTAACAGGAGAAGGGAGACAGGGGAAATTAGCTTTGGAATATGATGTTCTGGGAAAGCCAAGGGTCTGGTTCTCTAATGACCACAGGCTCGAAATAGCAACACTAACAGCTCATGAACATTCGTCCCGGCACACAGAAATATTATGAACACTGCAAAAACTGACACGCATTACATAATTTAGAAAGCCATACCTGAGGTCTTCGATTTCTTTGATGTAACTGTGAATCATATTACTAATCTCTTCATTCCCTTCACCTGCAAGACAAAATATGAAATGAAAAATTTTATTTTAAAACTGAGACTCCCCAGTATTGGAAGTATAGTTCAATGACTTAGCACTTGCCTGGCCATGCATGAGGGCCTAATTCGGAAAAGTTAATGTCAAAATAAAGCACAATTCCTACAACAAATCTCCTACCTTGAGTTACGTGAACAGATCATGAAAGAAAATATTGCAAAGGGCACATTTCGTTTATATAGGAATTTATTGATTTTTCAAAATTGGGTATTTAACTTAAAATTAGAGTTTGTATGTCAAAGTCCAGCATTTCAACTCCGACTATTTGCAGTAAATAATCAACATAAAGAATGTTTCATGTCGGGGTTGGGGATTTGGCTCAGTGGTAGAGCGCTTGCCTAGCAAGCACAAGGCCCTGGGTTCGATACCCAGCTCCGAAAAAAAAAAAAAAAAGAATAGAAAAAAAAAAGAATGTTTCATGTCCTTCAGAAGTTAATCTCCCCCTGACCACACCCTAAACACGTACCTGCTCGGGCAAGAACTTGGTTGGCCTGCTCACTGACAAGTTGCGTGATTCTGGCCCTCAGCGCATCAACGGTCTCCTGCATGGCTTTTATTCTTACACGCAGATTATTATTTTCCGTCTGGAGCATAGCATTCTCATGAAACATGTCGTTGATGCTTTCTACGCCTTCCTCGTCGATGATTCTTTTACCCTTGAAAAGAAAAATCACCACCCCACCACCCCCCGTTGGTTAATACAGGCCTTAAGTACACAAGAGTTTTCTTTAAAGACACCCCAAGATCACACAGTTCTATAACCAACAGCCTTTTTATCTACCCAGCCCCAAGGCAAAATAAATCCATTCCCTTCGACTCCAATCTTTCACGGCGCATTAGTCAGAAGAATTATAGACTGGGTAAGGAGCCTTTTGAAGAATTCTAGACAGTCTGGCTTCCCGAGGACTCCCTCCAAGGCTAATACATGCATCCGCTCCAAAAAGGTCAAGACTGTACTCAGGACACAGGAGCCTTCGCTCAGTCAGGGGAGGCCGTCAGCGCTTTGAGCTTACTGTTTTGTATTCCATGAGCTCCATCTGAAGCCGCGTGATCTCACTTCGGAGAGCATTGATTTGCTGACTGGCTCTGTCTTGATTTACCATCACCTTGTTCTTAATATTTCTAGCTCGGTTGGCGTATTTCAGAGTGTTTAGTGTCTCCATAAAATCCCGGTCTGAAGGGCTGACACACGCTATCATGATTGTTTGGCTGAAAGTGACAGATAACAATTAGTTGTAGAAACAAAAGCCAATACTGAAATGCACATTTTCAAGTTCCTGCCATTTAAATAGCATCTTCTCTTGAAGATTATTTTAAAAAAAATTGGTGAGCATGCTTCAAGCCTCTGGAGCATCTGAGCCTCCTGTAAACAATGAGCTCATCTCGCTGTCGGCAGTCCAGACCAGTCCAGACTCATGCAGTGAGTCACAAATGGGGCAATCGGGGGTCAGTTACGGATAGCAGTAGTCAACTGTAAATTGGAAGGCAGGGAGGCTTGCATTTCACAAGTATTTTGAAAAGCATTAAGATCGGGGCTTATTAAGTAGGAACTAAGAAAGCTGGGAAGTCAAGGAGCTGGCTGTCATTGAGTAAGGAAGGAAAAAATATATCCTGTGTTAAACAAAACTCAAAAGTATATGTCTCAAGAACTAGCTTGCAAGCATCAGAAAATGCTTACTTTTCATAATTCTATTTTAAAGAAGGTATCTTTAACTTAGAAGAAACAATTGGTAATATGGTAATCTATTTCTCTCAGTTTTGCAGTATAGCATAGCAGAATATATGTGGAATATATATTATAATTTAGAAATAATTGGTCTTACTCAGGTTTTATGTTTTTCAGCATTTCCAGAATTTTGAGTGCAAAATTTTTAAATTGCAATATACAGTATTATGACTAGATGCATAATTATACATCTAATATAATTATATACATATATACATAATAAAAAAGATAAAAGCTGGTTTATTGAAAACTAACTTTAAATTATGCACACAAATACTGATACTTAAACTTTATCCTATTTTTTCATTTATGTGTGATTTGCTCCATCTACAAAAAGAGGGGAGGACCTATTTTACTTCCCCAAATTTAATCAAAGTACAATGTTTTTGAACTAGGCACTCGATCCTGAAAGTTTAGGCAGAAATAGCGCAGTAAGGTTGGAATCAGAGAGGGTCGTCTCCTCTAAGGACAATTCACTCGTCATTAGGATACGGGTAAGGAGCCACTGACTGAACCTCTACAATCAGGCAAGCTCCCCAGTAAAAACAGCTCCGTATGCTTGCAGAGCAAGCAAGCTTTCAAGGGGATGAACATATTCAAACTATATAAATGTGCAAGGGGCAGAACACACAGCTGGCCTGCTTTGTTTCATAGTTAAAGTTATAGAACTGTAACTTTAAAGAAATAGAGGACTGAGTGAGGTTGTACACACCTTTAATCCCAGCTCTTTGGAGGCCGGGCAAGTAGATCTCTAAGAGCTCAAGGCGAGCCTGGTCTAACATAGGAATTTCCAGGAAAGCCAGGGCTATACAGATAGACCCTGTCTCAAAAACAAAAAAGGAAAACAAAAGAAAGAAAAGAGGCTGGAGAGATGGCTCAGGGGTTAAGAGCACTGACTGCTCTTCCAGAGGTCCTGAGTTCAAGTCCCAGCAACCACATGGTGGCTCACAACCATCTGTAATGGGATCTGATGCCCTCTTCTGGCCTGCAGGCATACATACAGGCAGAATGCTGCATACATAGTAAATAAATCTTTTTTTAAAAAAAGAAAGGAAGGAAGAAAGGAAGGAAGGAAGGGAGGGAGGGACGGAGGGAGGGAGGGATGGAGGGAGGGAGGGTAGAAGTAAGAAAATGTTCACTGGACTCAAAAACAATATTTTACTTCGTTATAAAACCTAGAATAATCCTGAAAATCAGACAGAAAATACAAAAACCAGGTTTAAAAATATGCCACAACGAAAGCCATATTGCATGCAAACATGCAATACATTCAAAGAGAGATAAGACCATGCCAACATTACATAAAAGGAAGAAATATTTTAAAACGCTGCTGAATTAAACGCAGCTCTTTTTCTGAGGCAAACTGACTTTAAACCTAAATTCAAATTTATTCAAAAGTCTTTTTTTTTAAATAGCTGTCCAAAAAGAGACTTAATTCCCAGATTGTCCGTTGTGTGCCCTCCACTCAATACACACGACTTTCAGACCACTAAAAGCATAAAAAGGGAAGTTTGTTGAGCATGTTCAACGTGTTGAATTGGGCTATGGATGGATTCAAATGCCAAGAACAAAGTTTCCATTTATACATCCGATGGAGCAGAAAGAGCGGGCTGTGCAGCAGAAGGAAATGTTTAACTATGGAGTCCTACAGTGCCAAGGCTTAGAAGGGAAGACCACAGAAGCCAACAGTTACTCAGCAAACGCCCCTCGTTCTGTTCAACCGACCTTTTCTGAAAACTTTCTCCACGCACAAAACAAGCTCCGATTTTAGACTCTGTGGGAACCGCCAATGATATTTAAACGACTAACTAAGGAGGCTTCACTTATTCTGAACGAAATTCTCATGGCCTCTCCTGTGTGCCAATCTGAAGCGACACCATTGGAGAACAAACGCAACAAACGTGTGTTACTGACTTCCTTCAGAAACTACGTGGTTTTGAATAAATCGTCTAACTTCCCCCGAGTTTAGCTCGCTATCACTAAAATATAAATACCAGCACTACCCCCAAGAATATTATTAGTACTACTTGAAATTATTACATATAAAATGATTTACACATTTTAGGTATCTAGGATGACTGCCACTTCTTCATCCTATTAATTTGCTTTAAAATAAAAGCAGTTCCCCACCCCCACTCCACTACCCCACCCCCACCCCCACCCTGAGCTGAGGACTGAACCCAGGGCCTTGTGCTTGCTAGGCAAGTGCTCTACCGCTGAGCTAAATCCCCAACCCCATAAAAGCGGTTCTTCCGAATCATCTTACAGATACAATTTAAAAATGATACGTAATCAAAACCTAGAACAAGGATGAATACCTACCTGTTCCCCCCAAGGGAATCCTGCAAGAGTCTTGTCAGCTTAGAGTCTCTGTAAGGGACGTGGGTGGCTCTCTTGCTCTTGTCCCCCAAGGCACTGATGACATTTCCAAGAGCCAACTAACAGAGAAAAGGAGAGAGAGGAAAATCGGATGGACAGCCCATAGGAGACAAAATGGAGACAGGATAAAAATTAAGAACCCGTGTTTGGATTTATTCCTATTCGTATTTTCATATACATATAAGCTTAGAAACGTATGTGCTGCTCATAACACTTAAAATCTGAGAGACCTTTCCTGAAAAACAGAAATGTTTAAAGACTGACAAAGTCTGACCACGCCTGGAGCTCAGGTTACGACTTCACGAAACTAACTAATTTGTATTTTAAGTTTTTCTCATTTTAAATCAGACTTTTTAGTAAGTTCCAAGCTCCTGAAAAGTTTCTTGTTATAATACAGATGTTTTATATGATGAAAGCCTACCATAGCCACATGGGATATATGTGTCATTTCCCTGAGCAAGGGTTCACTACACGAGTAAAACTGACCTTAGAAATATAATGAAATTCTATGTGTTCAATATCCAACTGCATAAAAGGTAAACCGTTAAAATTTCTATATCTACTCTTTCTGCCTCTGCTACTGTTTTCCCTGCCATGGATGGGCGGGTTCTCTACGAGGAACACGTTCTCCACACAAGTCATATCAGCTTTCGGTAGTGAGACAACCAGAAACACAGACTGTCATGGCCAAGTCATCATCCAGCAAAGTGGCATGAGTCATGCTGTATCTTGGCCCCTTTTTTCCAGAATCTACGGAATTAAGTGCTGGCCACACCAAAGTTCCACAGCCTCGACAGGAAGTTGAGCAATGGATTCTGTCCCTTGCTGGACACACGTCCTAATACATCTGAGACAATATTCAAAGTGTAGGACTCAGGCCTGACTACTAGGGAGACTGTCGGTGTGGGCTGTGAGCGGTCAGGGTCTCTCTAACAGCTTCAACTGGGCAATTCCTAACAGAAATGTAATCATGCCAGGAGAAGTGGGCACTAATGAAAAATGAACAAGCAAACAAACAAAAAAACCCTCATGTTTGGAAGTCCCGCTACTGGACAGAGAGAGACGTGACCAGATGCCGCCGTCACAGGGATTTAGCAGTGCTGTTACTTACACGGGAACAAATGTCTAATTTTATAACGAGGAGATCAAAAGAGTCATGCAAAAAGCTTGGTCTAAAACATTTTCCTGCACACAATGAAACCTTCTGCTAACTCCAACCACAATGCGTTTTCCTATCAAAATACCACTAGGTGGCATAGTATTATAATTAATTCTTAATATAAGTTATTTTTTTAAAAAATGGATAAATCTCTGGACTTTGGACAAAATAAATCAAACTCTGGGATACCAAAAAATAATAATAGAAATAAAAATAAATTGTTAAAAAGCTTTTGAATAGCCGACACAGTCAATAGAACAAGTGTCACTAGATGTCAGCCGAGGAGACCTTATGTCTTGTCCAGTGAAATGCTTAACGTTAAGGGTTTGTTTTGAATATATGTTTTCAAATGTGGGAAGAAGTTTAAAAACACTGTTCCCATACAGAAGCTTTTGCACATACTTTAAAGGTTGGGCAAGCCAAACTAACAGTATGAAAGCCCGTGACGTGGGGCTGGGGTAATAGACCACGTGGTCAGAGGGTCAGTGTATTACTGTTACTCCATCCCTCGAGCCAGTCAAGAAGGGTTTCCTTGAGACATATTATGAATTACGGCAGAGAAAAGAAAGCTGGGCCTGATAACGTATGCCTGTAACTCCAGGACGGCAAAGTCTGAGGCAGGAGAATCGTTGTGAGGCAAGCCTGCACTACATACTTGCACACCAAGCCAACCAAGTTAAACAGAGAGGGACAGCAGGGAGGGCGCGTGTCTCTTGTGGTCTTACAAGCCCGCAGTTGATGGAAATGCCCTCTTTTGCCCTCTCGCCTGTAGCTCCGGTTCTCTTCAACCTTTCCGATCCTGCCAGGTCAACGAAGTGAAACTTCGCGGTCAGCGTTTCAAACTCATTCATCTGCGGGGATTCGGACACCATCTTATTATCGGTTACGTTCTCCTGTGACGGCGGGAGATAATCAAAAATGCCTCCTTAGCGCGACATCAAACACACCGTCACCTTGTCCCCACCCGCTCCCTTTCTCAGCTGGAGAAGCATTCGCGTAGCCAGGAAAACATAAATGGCAACGTTGGAGAAAAAGTTGGGAAGGCAAAATCCAGCCGCACAGAAAGGAGGGCTCTGCTGATAAAGGGAAATATACCAACAGCCCTCACCACACAGAGCCAAAGGACGGCACCTCCCCTTTGTCATAACAAACAGATACTCGGTATTTCTGTTTGTTCCCCCAAAGTCTTACACAATTGGCCAGTTATAGATAGATAGATAGATAGATAGATAGATAGATAGATAGATAGATAGATAGATAGATACATAGATACATAGATACATAGATACATAGATACATAGATACATAGATAGATACATAGATACATAGATAGATACATAGATAGATACATAGATAGATACATAGATACATAGATAGATACATAGATACATAGATAGATACATAGATAGATACATAGATAGATACATAGATAGATACATAGATAGATAGGAAGGAAACTAAGAGAAAGAAAAATAAATAAAAATAAAATTGGACCAAACGCCTCTCCAAAGATGGGGAGGATTCAAGGATCTAAAGGCTGAAAGGCTAAGAAACAAGGAAACGGAACTCACAGCGTCTGTTTGGGGACACACCCTGGTTTGACACACGTGAATGGTAAAAATGGCATGGGAGCGCGAGCTCTGCACATTCATCTGGGTACTCGCCGTGGTGCGCGAGAGAGCGCCCAGCTTCAGACACTGCATCATCTGCAACGGGGAAGAAAGGCTTCACTGGACGACACTCACACAGGCCCCCGCCAACCTTCTGTCTGAGCTGACGGCTAAAACCCTCTATGCTGAACGACATAATGGAAGACCTCTCATCCTGTCATTTTTTTTTTGTTACAGGCGCATTTGAGCCGAACTTCCCGGCATAATGGCGCATTCTTCTTTGACTGGGGGAAAACACTAAGTTCCATTGTCCGTCCTATGCTGACATCTGCGGCTTCCATTCCAAACTGTTACAGTAGAACGCTTAGGGTAGGGACAACCCCACAATAATCTGGATTAGTTAGGCTACCCTGTTTAAGCTTTCTCTTCTCATTTTTTTTTTTAGATTTTTTTTCTCAAATGTTTCCCTATAAAAGCCAAGATGCGACCCTGTTAGCATCCGCATCACATTAAGTTTGTGTTGGCGTTAATTCATGTCAGCATGTAGACATCCGCCATGGTGCGCGTGTAGGATCAGAAAGCAACATTTGGAAGTTTGGGGATTGGTTTTCCTTCCATCATGTGAATTCTAAAAAAATGGAAGACTGGGCACCAGGTACCTTACACAACCATCTTGCTAGGACTCCCACGCTTTTATAATGGTGTTCTTCTATAAAGGCAGACGAGATTTTTAAATCCGTCGCCCTGAAGGAAAGCCATCCTATGTATTTAATCTTGAGGGTACTATCAGTAATGACAGTTTCGAAAGCCACCTATACTTTATATTTTAACGGCGCAGTCACCTCTGGTTCTGTATTCACAGTGCGTGTTGTGACTCCCACAGTATAAATCCCGCCAGTCGAATCTTCGTGAATTCTTATATTTGACTTTTTATTTTTTGCATCAATATCCCGGGTGGTGTCAAACAAGTCAAGGACCTCTTCATTATAGAGCTGAGGGGAAGACACATTAAACGGTTAACGCTATCGAAGGGGTTGTGCACAGCATCTTCAATATGCTCAACAGCCTCAGAATGACAGCTCTCCCTTCATACAGCTATAAGTTACCGTATCATCATAAATCTATGAATACTGAAGTGAATGTCAGATTTAGCTACAAGAATAAAGAGGAAGTGACTTCATCATGACAAATAACCCAGGCACAAAAGCTAAGATGACCTACGACCACTTCACGAGACAGAAGCAAAGGCAAATTAGCAAACGTGGACCAGTATGTCTTAGATGCAGGCAGAGCCAAAGGTTAGGGCAGAGGAACTTTCTATCCTAGCAGGAGGTTAGGGGTGGGGTATTCGGTGTGGGGTCTCACTAGAGCCCCGGCTGCCTGAGACTCTCTGTAGATCAGGCTGTCCTTGGAGGGTGGGGTGTGTCACTGAGTAGCCCTGGGCTGGCCTAGGACTCCCTAAGAAGACCAGGCTGTCCTTGAACTCACTGAGGCCCCTACTTCAGATGCTGGGATTAAAGAAATGACTCACCACACCCAACTGGAAGGTCAGAGATGTTAAGAATTTTAAAAGTTTTACGATTTCACCGCAAGACTGTATTTCTATTTCCTTATACTTATCCCGTTCAGTGTGTTTCCACTTACTAATTCCTTTCTCATTCATTAATGTAAAAAAAAGATAGGTTTTATTGGGACATTTCACACACACACACACACACACACACACACACACACACACACACACACACAATGTAGTTCAGGTAAATATTCACCTGCTTTTTTCCTTCCCTAGTTCCTTCCTCTCTTCCTCTACCCTTTTTATTTCTTTTGGTTTTTGGTTTTTGTTGTTTTTTATTTGTTGGGCTTTTTTGTTTGTTTGTTTGTTTTTTGTTTAACAAATACAAAAGAACCTCTGATATCCTATCTTTGTGAGTCTGGCTTACTCCACATAACTAGATGATTTCCAGTTCCCCCCATCTTCTTGCAAGTTACCTAATTTCACTCTTAAGGCTGGCTAGGGCTCCACTCTGTGTGTAGGCACACGCACGTGTGTGGCTTTCATATCTTCTTTATGCATTCATCTGTCAGTGGGCGCCCAGGCTGATCCCATCACTTGGTAACTGTGAATATGCTAGTTGCGATTCCAGCTGGCAAACGCAATGATAACTCTATCCTCAGATGTTTACTTCCGTTTTGCCTTTTACTATATGCGTGTATCTATTTATGTGTATGTGTGGGGCATGCACGCATGCCATGGTACATGTGTAGAGAGTTTGGTTCTCTCCTTCCACCAGATGGGTCTCAGGGTTGGAACTCGGGTCCTCAGGCTTGACAGCAAGCGTCCTCACCCACCAAGACATCCATTTTCCCTATCTTTCATTTCTAAAAGATTTTCCTTGGCATAGGTAAAGTCAACCCAATTCCGAATTACAATGCAGCAGTCCATCTAACTACAGCACTACTCAAGGGCCCACATTTTCTTCCATTGGCAGAGCTTCCTACCAGACTAGCTATCGTAAACTCATCCTGACCTAATAATCTTTGCACTCTGCACAGACACCATCAGCCTCTGAGGCCACGTCTCGGCTTGTCCCCTCCCTTTTGATAAGACTTTCTTAATTCCTAGTACTTTATAACCCTATCCAAATTACCCACAATAGTTTATCGCTTGTTAAGGAAAGGTTCTGAAATAAACAATGTTAATTGTACTTTAATCTATAGATACTGTCAATTATTTACAGTGTACATGTCAACATTATTTTGCACCCAAGAGTAAGGTATATGTATTACCTATTAACTAATGCTAATTTACTAAAGCAACGTTGACTGACTATTGTATGCAAAGGACTATACCGAAGCCCAGCTTTATCCCATTACGAGGATCTGCTGTTACGGGTGGAATCGAAAGGAAATTGACGAGTCCACTACCTCTAGGAACTGAGCGTTCACTTTGAATTCAGGAGGGGGGACCCCGTTTTTAATCGCTGAGGTCTTTTTCTCTTCAATACTCTTGAAAAGGTGTTTAACAGCGCGAGAGATGATGCCTTGCTCTTCCTCCATGATGTTGACGTCAAATCCGGTTCCCATCGTGTACGTCTTCCCTGCTCCGGTCTGAACAAAAGAACAAGAGAATGGCGGACAGTTCATATTACCAAGGCCGCAAGACATGACAATGGAAACTGAACTGTAATTCCCACGAAAACAATAAGGCATTTACTTGTCCATACGCAAACACCGTAGCATTGTATCCTTCGAAACAGCCTTCGATGAGTTTTTCAATGCACTGAGTGTAGATCTGCTCCTGCTGGGAATCGATGTCGAACACATAATCAAAAGTAAAGGCTTTATCTTTCCCTAGGAAGACCTGAGGCTCCCCTGGTGTGACTGACGTGCAGATATGGCAGCCTTCAATCTTTTCTTTGGCAAGCTGTGGTCTGATTCTGTGAAGAAGAGTCCAAAAAGAGATGATAGATTATTATACTTGGAAAAGAAGGAAGAGATATCAGAAAAGAAATAATCAGAAAAGAATTTAAGGGCTCTAATTTCTTGGCCAAAAAATTTAAATAAATCAGCCTACCCTGAATTAACTTCGGTAACTAAAATGACTTGCCTAACAAACCCAATGGGTTACCTAGTAATCCGCAAAATAATGAACAAGAGTATAAAGTTCCTCTTAAAATTAAATTTTAATCGGGTACATACTTTTCATCAGCTGTAAGAAATGGACAGTCAAATAAACTCTGCCACTCAGTCGCTATTGTCCTCTGACTCTCTAACATTTACCATAAAAATGAAATATTTTTTAGTATGGAATGTAGAGTTTATTAGAGTAAAGTACACCATCTAAAAATGAAACATTACAGATGACATTTAAACCCTGGTACCCTGAGACATCTGACTCACATTCTCCAACTTCTCACCAGCAGTTTCTGAACACATTTGACGGTGACTGACGATACCGTAACATGTTTAAGTAGATTTCCACAATACACGCATATACCGGTAATCATTTGCTAATGATACACACGCATACGACAACTTTACTGTGTGGGCAGGGACTAAAACGCATCGGGAGCAAGAGTGTTCCAAGCCAAACTAACAACAGAGACAAAGAGAAGTTCCAATATTTTCTCTCTAAAGCAAAGGCCAGGGAAATCAGACGGGCTTGTCCTCCTTCCCACGGAAGATCATGGCATGTACCCATCCCACCCATCCAGAGGCCAGGACTTCCCTGTTCTGAATCCTGTTGGTAGGTTCAAATCTTGTCCTCGAAGAAGGAAAGTGAGTATGGTGATACGTTCGTAACAGAGCAAACTAGACTGTAGGCATTCAGTTTACTCTACAGACATGACATCCAGGGCTGAAGCACCAGTGCTCGATGGTGTCTTAACAGATCCCTGCTGGCCATGGAGAAACACGAGCAGTTTAACACAGAAAAACACGACAACCACACAGACGAAATACATAGGGATAAAGGCAGAAAAAGTATCATGATTTTAAAGGCATTAGTGCCACATCCCTGTTTCATGAGATCAAAGGTCAAAGTCAAAACCAGTGAGGTAGAATAAGTCCGTCTGTATTTATTAAGAGTAACTCAAGCACAAGTCCAGATGTGATGCAAAGACAGGAGGGTAGACAGGATAATACTGAGGTAGGCATAAATTCCACTTACTTATGCAATGCTATTTCTTTCCTGTGGTGTTGTTCTTCTTTGCTAGTGTTTCCAATAACGTTTGCTTTAAAGAAAGAGAGCAGCCACCAAGGAGTCTCAAAGAGCCATGGCGTGCCCATCGAGAAGCTCGGGCTACAGTTCTCTCACTGTAGCGCACCAATGTCCTCACCGTGCAGGGGAACCATAATTCCCATAATTCTAGATCTAGCACTGTTTTCCTGTAGGACACTGTACTATGGGAAGACAAAGGTGGATGGAGAGATAGCTCTCCAGTGAGAACACTCCTGCTCTTGCAGAGGACTGGAGTTTGGTCCCAGGGCCCACAACATGTAGCTCTTAACTGTACATAACTACGGCTACAGGGATCTAACATCTTCTCTGACTGACTTCTGTGCACATATGTACACACACCGGGGCGGGGGGGGGTTGAAAAAGAAAAGGCAAGGGGTTAATATGAAACAATGGAAAAACTCCTTACAAGAAGCTATGATTAGAGATCATAAAACAGCCAATGAACTTAAATTTGAAATGATTTATGCATGCATTTAAATAGACGTATGTGGATCCTAAAACTAAATGAAGGACCATGGGGCGGAAGAAGGGATCTTAAGGACGATAATAAAAAAAAAGCAGTAGGTGAGAGTAATGGGGTGAAAAGAAACTGCTTAGGTAGGGCACGGACGGACGTGGGAGAGGGTAGTTGGGGAGAGGAATGAACAAGAATAAAAAGTCTAACAACACACGGCAAAGATGCCGCGGCAAAGCCTATCGCTGCAGGCCAAACTTAAAAGGACAATTTAAAAAGTAATACATTAGTAAAACAGCCCATGGTAACAGCACCTTCGACCCTTTTTTTCTGTGTGTTCTCGTTAAGCAGTGTTCGCCAAAATTAAGATTCTCTTGTTTCCGAACAGCTCCTGTCCTGCTCCGCCTCACTTGGTTGTGAGAAGGAAGCCGTATCAAACTCCAGCTGTTTTTGGGAGAATGGCTGCTCATCGTTGGGAAGACGGAAACAGCACCTCAAGAGAATATCAGTTCCACCCTCTTCTGCATTCTGCCCATAATCTAGCTCAGGAGACAGTAATAATTCCTGAGATGCTCTTCAGTCCACCACGGTTTTTCTCACCCTTCACATCCCCCTAATGAAGGCCCTTGCTATCTCTTACTCCTCTCAAAGCTTCCACCCAATCCTGTCCCCAGAAGTCTGTTCTGCACAACGCGCATCGGTTGTGGGGTCAACAAACTCCACCCATGTCATTCTCTGCTTCGTCTCGCTACTCCCTGCATTTAAAGAGGATTTCCATTGGCGAGGAAAGTGGTGAGGGTTTCTCGCCCATTCACAAACAAGCTGCACTCTTTTTGCTCTTGTGCCTTCAAATACATGTCCCCTTTCTCAGACGCCCCCCACTTCTATTCAAGACTCCCTTACCAAATTGGACACCTCAGTTCCAATCTCTATCCAGATAGCAGCAAATCTGGATGCTCCTCTGGCCTCTTTGCCCTCCAGCACAAAATCGTATGTGAGCTCGGTATGCTCTCTCTCCCCGAGAGGCCACCTCATTAACTCCAGGCCCCTGCTCTCTACCAGCTTTAGGACGGCCAGGCCACTCCAAGAACATAATAAATCCGTTGTGGTAGAACACAATCTAATCATAAGAGTGAGCACTGTGGGGATTGGGGATTTAGCTCAGTGGTAGAGCACTTGCCTAGCAAGCGCAAGGCCCTGGGTTCAGTCCCCAGCTCCGAAAAAAAGAAAAAAAAAAAAAAAGAGAGTGAGCATTGTGCTCTTCTCTGCAACCAGTTACTCGATCTTGAGTAAATTATTATGCCCATAAGCTGACTGACTGGACTGTTCACTTTCCATTTGTGGTGTTTCAACACAACTGAGAAAAATTAGGGGCCATTTGAATTGCAGATCTGTCAGTCCATTTTAGAATCCCATTGTCATTCTGTCTTTACACTGACCTCCTAACCTATGCTCACCTGATGACTACTCTTGCTAATCGAAGGGAGGATCTGCTTAAAATACAGATGGTGCCCAGGTCCATTCATTCGCATGGGCAGAGAGGAAAACATGGTTTTAG